>NW_026596069.1:27066205-27138804 GCF_907164565.1 Psammomys obesus
ACACACACACACACACACACACACACACACACACACACACACACACAAATAACAAAAACAAAGCATAGAAAATACCTCATTGTGGAAACTATAGTGTGTTACAAAGTGTCCCAACAGTATATTCCTTTGTCCACACATCTTCACTTGCAAATGTTCATGTGAATGCAATGAATCATTGGTTTGATTTGAGACCAATGACATGATCAATATGGGATCCTCATCAGGACTCTTCCCAGTTATCTTGTTGCTAACCTGTGTCATGGAGATCTTGCAGCTTTGAAACAGCAGGACTGGCCTTTTCACGCATTCCAACCTTTTGATGTAGATTTTTGGATGGATCAATTTAGAGCCTTGTATCTGGCTTTGGTCATCTGACCTGGTCAGCCCATAGGCCCTCCCTTATCCACACTACCAGGGTGAGATATCCAGCACTGCTCTTGCTAGGCCACCCAGTGCCACCATAGACAGGTGGCAGGGTCAGTTATCCTGCTCTCACGACCAGTCAAGGTGCAGGGGCCCACTCTCCCAAGTGCTGCAGCCTGTGAGAGGCTGGGCCAGCTCTCCTGCTCTCACACCCTCTGGACTGGCTCACCTGTGCCTTTTCCATCAGGGCTAGCTTGATTGTGCTGTCCAGGCAAGGTGCAGGGTCCACTCACCTTAGTGCTACAGCCAATGAGTGACAAGAGCTAGCTCTCCTGCTCTCATGACCCAGGGGCCAGCTCTCCTGGTGGCCCTCTCTGCAGGTGGCAGGAGTGGGGAGAGAGGGCATCACTCTTTTACCCACTGCCACCTCATAACGCAGAAGTGGTAGAGCCAGCTTTCCGAGGCTCTTGCTATTGGGGCTGGCTCACCTGAATCCCTTCCAACAGAACCAGCTATACTGTGAGGCCTAGAGGAGGTGAAGTGTCCCTACTTCTGGGTGCTGCAGCCAGTGAAGGGCAGGGCCAGGTTATCCACTCTCATGATCCAAGCCAATTCTCCCAACTGCCTCAGGTGGCAAGGGGTGAAAGCATCTTCCCTGCCCCCACCACCTTATAGCAGAGGGGTGGCAGGGCAGCTCTTGCTCTCTCTCTTCTCAGGGATGGCTCTTCCATTCCCCCCCGAACCAGGGCCAGGCAAGGTGGATGGTCCACTCTCCTAAGTTCTGCCACTGGTGAGGATTAGGGAAAGCTTACCTGTTCTCATTACCCCTGGTCAGCTCTCCTGACTGCCTCAGGTGGTGAGGGACAAGTAGGGAAAAGCATCATCCCATGCCCATTCCATCTCATGGCAGATGAGTGGCAGAGCCAGCTCTCCTGTGCTCTTGTTCTTGGGGTTGGCTTACCCGCACTCCTGATATCAGGGTCAGCTTTGCTGTGCTGTCCAGGCAAAGTGCAAGGCCTCCTCTACTGAGTGCTGCAGCTGGTGAGGGACAGAGATAGCTCTTCTGAACTCATGACCCTGTGGGCAGCTTTTCCAACTGCTGGAGCTGGTGAGGGGTGAGGGCAGCATCACCTCTGCATGATCGCCACCCCGGGACAGATGAGTGACAGGGTCAGTTTTCCCACATGTGTGCCCTTGGGGCTGGTTTACTTATAACCCCATCACCAGAGGTGCAGGGCCTGCTCTCCAGAGTGCTGCTACTGGTGAGAGTTGGGGCCAGCTCCCCAGAGTGTTGCATACATTAAGGGGAGGGCAGTTATGCACAGCCCCCGGATATCCACATAGTCCTCTGCTGCTAACCCAACCAGTAACATCCCCATGTTCTTTAGTGGTAATATGAGCCATAGACATTTACACTGAACCCTGTTGCTGCATAGTCATGGACTCAGACATGGCCCTCAGCAGCAGCTTGGGCTGCCCACTTGTAACCAGCTACTCCTCTCTATCCTCCAGTGTCCAGTTCAGTTCTATCTCTCTTCATAATGCTCAACCTACTCCACTTTTCTTTCTCTCTCATCTGACCACCACATACTCCCACATTGTGGTGGCTCCTATGACAGGCTGGCCAAATGGTTGGTGGACACCTGGGTGACATTCTCCATCCACGCTGCATGGTGTGGTGGCAAGCAGGCTAACCCATGCTCTGTGCTTGAGCACAGGTCTGTGGGTGGCATAGCAGTCCACAGGTCTCTATCTGTCTTCATCCTCTAGTGCTGTACTGTCTGGATTTGATATGATCTGATTTGATTTGTATGAGTCCTAAGAATAAAACAGCTTTGGCTACAAAGTCAGGCATCAAGCTAGGGTGAACGAAGAACTGCTATCTGCTCTATCCCGGATTGATTAAGAATGACACCACCATTGAGAATCTCTGTTTAGTTCTGTGCTCCATTTTTAAATTAGGTTAATTTGTTTATTGGTGTTTGATTTCTTGAGTTCATTATATATTTTGGATATTAACCCTTTGTCGGATGTACGATTTGTGAAATTTTTTTCCCAACCTGTAGATTGTCTTTTCATTCTATTGACAGTGTCCTTTGCCTTATAGAAGCTTTTCAGTTTCAAGAGGTCCCATTTATTAATTGTTGATTTTAGAGCCTGGATTGTTGGTGTTTTGTTTGGGAAGTTGTTTCTTGTGGCAATGAGTTTGAGGCTCTTCCCCACCCTCTCTTCTAATAGATATAGTGTACCTGGTGTTATATTGAGGTCTTTGATTCACTTGGATTTAAGTTTTTTTTGCAGGGAAATAAATATGGATATATTTGCATTTTTCTATATGTAGACATCCAGTTAGATCAACACCATTTGTTGAAGATGCTATCTTTTTTTCACTGTATGATTTTGGCTTCTTTGTCAAAAATCAAGTGACCATAGGTGTGTGGGTTTATTTCTGGGTCTTCACTTCAATTGATCAAGCAGTCTATTTCTATGCCAGTACCATGCAGTTTTTATTACCATTGCTCTAAAGTGTAGCTTGAGGTCAGAGATGGAGATACCTCCAAAAGTTCTTTTATTGTATAGGATTGTTTTAGCTATTCTGGGTTTTGTTGTTGTTCTTGTTGTTGTTTTTCCATATGAAGTTTAGAATTTTTTAAGGTCTGAAAAGAACTGTGTTAGTATTTTGATGGGGATTGTATTGAATCTGTAGATTGCCTTTGGTAAGATTGAATTTCAAATGGCTGAGAAGCACTTAAGAAATGCCCAACTTCCTTAGTAATCAGGGAAATGCAAATCAAAAGGAGTCTGTGATTATATCTTACACAAGTCATAACAGCTAAGATCAAAATATCCAGTGACAGCACATGCTGGCAGGGGTATGGAGAAATGGGAACCCTCCTCCATTGCTGGTGGGAATGTAAACTTGTACAACCACTTTGGAAATCAATCTGGCACTTTTTTTAGAAAATTTAGAATAACTTTACCTCAAGACCTAGCTATACCTATAGTGAGTATTTACTCAAAAGATACTCCACCATACAACAGCTATGTTCATAGCAGCTTTATTTATAATAGCCATAATCTGTAAACAACCCAGATGTCCCACAACTAAAGAATGGATAAAGAAACTGTGGCACACTTACATAATGGAATACTACTCAGTTAAAACAATGAAATCATGGAATTTGTAGGCAAATGGATGAAATGAGAAAAGATCATCCTGAGTGAGGTAACCTGGATCCAGAAAGACATACATGGTAGGTACTCATTTATAAGTGGATTTTAGCCACATAGTACAAGATAAGCATGCTATGAGGCACAGACCCAAAGATAAGTAATAAGGAGGAACCAAGTGAGGATACTTAAACCTCACTAGGAAGGGGAGATAGAATAGACCAAGGTATGGCTGAAGAGAGGGAACAAGGTAGGAGAGGGGGCACAGAGTTAAGAGGTTGGGGATCAGACCTGAGGAGAACAAGAACAAGAGGTCAGAAGGCCTGTAGAGAAAAGAGAAATTGAGATGGGAACACCGTGTGACAAGCTTGAGACCTAGGTCAGGGAAGGCTCCTGGGAGGATATGAGGGGGATTCAAGCAGAGACTCCTAGTAGCAGAGAACACAGAGACTGAAGAGGACATCCTCTAACTAGTATAGTCTAGTAAAGGAAAGGGAACACCAACCCACCCACAAAAACTTTTACCCAAAATTTACACTGAGTATGAGATGTGCAGGGATAAAGATAGAGTAGTTGGAGCAGAAATTAAGGGAATGACCAACCAATGTCTGGCTCAACGTTGCAAAGACACATCTTATCAGAGAGTGCCAACCAAACCCCTGACACTATGAACAGTATTCTTGCTAAACATGCAGATAGGAGCCTCTGATAGGCCTTACCTAGCAGTGCCTAAAAACAGATGCTGAGACTCACACTCACACACTGGTTGATGTGTAGGGAATCTTGGGGAATAGTGGGAGGAAAGAGAAAAGGATCTGAAAGTGACAGAAGCTCCACAAGAAAAACATCAGAGCCAACTAACCAGGGCCCTGAGGGATTTTCTGAGACTGAAGCATCAACCAAGGACCATGCATGAACTGGACCTAGGCCCCCTACAAAGATGTAACAGATGGGCAGCTTAGGTTTCAAGTGGGTCCTCTAGTAAGGAAAGTGTGGACTGCATCTGATGTGGACTCACTTGCTAGCTTTTAGATAACTTTCCCCTGGCAGGAATGCCTTGATAGGCCACAGGGGAAGAGGACAGTTCAGTCCTGATGCAACTTGATGAGCTGGGGTGGATGGAAAAGGCATCTCCCCTTTTAAGAGGAAAAGGGGAGAGGGCAAAGAAAGGGGAGGGAGAGGGTGTGAGACAGGGAGGAGGATGCCACAAGGATGTTAAGTAAATAACATAAAAAAATAAAAGAACAACATCATCAACAAAGCGTCTCTTTGCCTATTGCCATGGGGAGAGGTTATTTAACAGTATTGTTTAAGCTATTCTGTTTTGGTTTGCATTGAAGAATCTCTATTAGGACATGACTTCAAATGTGGGAAGCTAACCATCCAACAAAGAAAATGCCCTATTCTCTCTGTAGACAGAATGCTGTCTGAAATGGGCAAACTTGAATTTGGGCAAGTCATCTGGATACTGGTGTGGCCTCTGGGGTTCCATGTACTGGCTTGTTCTCTTAGGTTACTAATATAGGCTTAGACTCTGTTAGAGGGGGAGGTTCTTCTGGGGTTCCTAGTATCACAGTGGCTTCTAGTAGACAGGATTTCTCTGCAAGAGTTATGCTCTAGGTTATGGAGCCTGAGTCGGGGAGGGGTACTGTTGGGGATAAGTGGTGGTCTCTAAAGGAGTGTTAGCACGTGTTAGACAGTGTCTCTCCTGGGTTCCTAGTACCAGGGTGGCCTTGGGTAAAACAGGGGTTATCTGCTGGAGTTTTATTTGTCTGTCTATCTATCTATCTATCTATCTATCTATCTATCTATCTATCTATCTATCTTTAATTGTGTTCTGGGGGATTGAATTCAGGACTACTGAATTGTAATTTTCTTCTTAAAATTTATGGTTTGGAAAATTATTTCATCAATTATTAAATCTGTTCTAGTAAATCTTTCACCTAAACATAGGGTGGGATAATTTTCAGCATTATGCTCTTGAAGCATTTAAAAATTTGGCTTTTATATCTAAGTATGGGTTATCTAAAATTTATTGTTTTGCCTAGTGTTAGGTGATAGGTCAAAATTTGTTTTTATTTGTATATGGTTACCTGGTTAGTCTAGAACCATTTGTTGGAAAGCATTTTTTTTGTTTGTTTGTTTGTTAACAACTGACTGCTGTTTTAGTGAGGGTTAATTTTTTTCTCTCTTTTTTCAGGAGCTTCAGAAGATTATTAAAATCTTGACTTTATTTTTTGTAACTTTATTTATTGAAAACAGATTTTTACCACAACATATTTTGATTATGATTTCCTCTCCTCAAACTCTTTCCAAATTCCCCTCAATCATTTCTTTCTCCTTACAATACAAACAGAAATCTAATGAATATTAATAAAATCAGACAAAACAAAAACAAAGAAACCAGAAAATGACAAAACAAACAAACAAACAAACAAAGTATGAAGCCAAAGAAAAAGCACAAGAAAGAAATATGGATGAAGACACAAACATTTTTATACACAGAAATTCCATAAAAACATACAACTGGGAAACCACAGAATATGCACAAAGGCCATGTAAGAAAAATTTAAAAAGAATCTTCTAGCTTAGGTTGGCCTGTAAACATATTTGCTTGTGATTCTCTTGATTGTTAATTAATGTAGGTTAAGTCAACTGATTGTGGTGGACCCATGCTATAGATCCATAGTTTTCAACCTGTGGGATGTGACCCCTTTGAGGGTCAAACAACCCTTTTGCAGGAGTCACCTAAGACAGCAGAAAACACAGATATTTACATCATGATTCGTGACACCAGCAAAATTACACGTATGAAGTAGAAACAACAACTTTATGGTTAGGGGTCACCACAACATGAGGAACTTTATTATTCTTTCTTTGTATTTTAACATTAATGTTCAATGAAAAATACTGATGTTTCTGCCTTGACTTCATCATCAGAATGGACTTTAATTGTTCAATTATTTATACAAGTTTTCAATTACTGTAATTATAAGTCATACAAACTCTCATTGCTTTTTTCTCTATTTAATTTCTTTTTTAGACACTTATTAATTACCTTTATCAATTACAAT
This sequence comes from Psammomys obesus, assembly GCF_907164565.1. NCBI lineage: Eukaryota > Metazoa > Chordata > Mammalia > Rodentia > Muridae > Psammomys > Psammomys obesus. The sequence continues at coordinate 27,072,814 of NW_026596069.1, forward strand.
TTATTCACTTTGTATCCCAGTTGTAGCCCCCTCCCTCATCCCCACTCATTCATACCTTCTCTCCCTCTTCTTCTCCCATACCCCTCCTGTCCACTGATGGGGAGGTCCCCCCCTTCCATCTGACTCTAGCCTATCAGGTCTCATCAGGACTGGCTGCATTGTCTTTCTCTATGGCCTGGAAAGGTTGCTGTCCCCTTTAGGGTGAGGTGATCAAAGAGCCAGCCACTGAGTTCATGTCAGAGACAGTCCCTATTCCCCTTACTAGGACACCCACTTGGACACTGAGCTGCCATGGGCTACATCTGTACAGGGATTCTAAGTTATCTTCATGTATGGTCCTTGGATGGAGTATTAGTCTCAAAAAAGACCGCTGTGCCCAGAATTTTTGGTTCTTTGCTCTTCTTATGGAGCTCTTGTCCCCTCCAGGTCTTTCATCTCCCCCTGTACTCTGCCCAAAGTTTGTCTATGAGTCTCAGCATCAACTTTGATACCTTAATGGGTAGAGTCTTTCAGAGCCCTTCTGTGGTAGGCTCCTGTCCTGTTCTCTGTATTTTCATTGCTTTTGGTCAGGGTATTTTATCACAATATCAGAAATGAAACTAGGACAGGTACTGTCAGTAGTATGAGATCCCTCTTGGGGCCAAGTCTTTCTCAGGCATGGATTTTTGACTTATTTACTGCAGTAGGCATAAATTTCCTTGTGAGCCTCTACTCAGAATAAAGAGTTGTTGTTTGTCTTCATAACAGTTGTGCCACTATTACACCACCTACCAGTTGGGTTGATATCGTAGGCCTTGATTCAACTTTCTCCTAGAAGTATACGTGGCATCCTGTGTTTTGAAAAGTAGCAATCAAGGAAGAGCTTCCTGTTAGTGCCAACTTGATTTCACTTTATCTTGCAATCAAGCTGTGCAATATCTTCTGCAATAAGGTATAATCTACTAGTTTTTATGAGCAACCAAAAAGAATGGCAAGTGTCTGTAATTTGGAAGGCTTTGGCTCCTCCCTTACCAACATTTTATAAGGTGCTATCCCACAAAAGGCACTAAAATTTTTGTTCAGTAACTTAGACTATATGTTTTGAAAAAGGTTTTCATGTAGTAGTTCATTTAAGTCTTAGAAACTTATATAGTTTTATTTAGGCTTTTAACAAAAGAAACAACTTTTTAAAACATTGGCTGGATAGAATTACTCTGCTAAAGAGAAAGACATGGTATACACAGGTTTTTTGAACAGATTTAACTCTAAAGAATGGAATTTTAATTATAAACCCAGAGAAGCTGAAAATTTCAAAGTATAGGAATTATGGCTTTACTTTCCTTATTTTAGTCCATCATATTTGTGGTACTGGGTCCAGGCTTCTGCTTTTTCATTTACCTTCTTTAGAGCCTTGAAAGACTTTTTTTCATTATGCAGAAGTCTAAAAATTAAAACTGGTCATTAAATACTTCATTAGGCTGACAATAATTATATTACTTCAGTTTTTTTAATTTGTTATTAAAGAACAAGTGGCAGAGTTCTCTAGCAGACACTTACTAATATCTCTCAGCTATTTAGTAAATGCCTGTTTGTTATTGTTGGCTATCTTACTTTCATCAGTCTTGGGTAAAGGACAGAAGATGGTGGATAGAAAACCGTAAATGAAGTTAATAATTTCCACCTTGTTTATAAGTGAAAGTTTTTTTTTTAATTTTTATTTTTCTTTTTAGTTACAATTTGTTAACTCTGTGTCCTAGCTATATCCCTCTCCCTCATTCCTTCCCCCTCCCCAACTCCCTCCCTGATCTCCTCCCTGCCCCTTTCCAAGTCCACTGATAGGGGAGGACCTCCTCCCCTTTCATTTGACCCTGTTTTACCAGGTATCTTCAAGGCTGGCTGCAAAGTCCTCCTCTGTGGCCTAACAGGACTGCTCCTCTCCTGGGGGGGGGGGGAAGGACAAAGAGCCTGCCCTTGAGATCCTGTTAGAAATATTCCTTGTTCCCCTTGCTTTGGAAAACTACTTGGTTAATGAGCTACCACGGGCCACATCCGAGCAGAAGTTCTATGATATATCCATAGATGGTCCTTGGTTGAGTGTCAGTCTCAGAAAAGACCCTGTGCCTGGATATATTCGGTACTTGTAGAGCTCCTATCCTTTCCATATCATACTAAGTGAAAGTTTTAAGTGAAGAATGGTCCACAAACCACAGATTTGATGTAAAATATATTTTTTACATCAAATCAGATACTAATAAAACTGACATTTTCCTCATTACTGGTTTTATCTAACGTAGGTATGATGGAGTCATTAGCATAAAATATGCTCTCTTACCTTTCATTCTAAGAAATGCATTTTAGAAGATATTTTATTTCTTTCCTTTCTCTTTCATATTCTTAACCTTATTGCTTTTATATTGTGTTTTCACTTTGTTAACCATTCTTATTTTATCCATTTAATAATTATACCATTAACACTACGTTAATCATGTAAGCCAATGTTTGACAGAATCAATGTTAAACATTGTATCAGTACCTCAGATGGATTTTTCCTTGGTCATTTATCTTTGCTCTTGAGGGAAGTACAATATATAGTTGACCACTCCCGTCCACAGGCTACATTTTTTAATCAAAAAATATATTTCTAATATTTGAGTAAAGAATGGCTAACTCAGTAGCAAGAATAAATTCTGGGAGAACATTTGGAAGGCAGTTGGGGAAATGAAGTTGACAGAAGCTGATAGATTGAACTACTACTCACAATGGATGTTGAGATAAATGTTGGTATGTAGGGCATTGAAGTTCTTGTAGAAAGAAACTTTGTTTTAATTTTGGATGTGTCGAAACTGAAAGCTCAGGTGTCCAAAAAGATATAGTGACTAGATTTTGTTCACAATCATAAATCACAAAGATGAATTCTGACATAAAGCTAATTTACAAGCATCATCAGTAAGTGAGTTGGCATCAGACTATTGGTGGGATTGAATAGAATCACTCAAGGACAGAAGAGTAAACCAGAAACTAGGACTTAACTAAATGTCAATGATGTTTTCTAGTTCTCCTTTCATCTAAAACAATGGTTATAGAGTAAACCTGGATAGATTATGTAGTGACAAGCTAACAACCCCAGGATGTTTCTTTTCAATCTTAATTTCATGTGATCTCCTTCAGTAATCTCTTTCAGTTTGCAGGACACGTGGAATTGAAGACACATCTGGGTTTTACTACACTTGTTCTTTTGCTTTTAATAATGTATATATTTAGGTGTACAGATTTTAGAATGTTTACCCTATATCATATGTCTATTATCCACTTATAAGTGAGTATATACCATGTGTGTCTTTCAGCTTCCAGGACACCTCACTCAGGATGATCTTTTCTAGTTCCCACCCTTTGCCTGCAAATTTCATGATTTCCTTGTTTTTAATTGCTGAGTAGTATTCCATTGTGTAAATGTACCATGATTTCTGCATCCATTCCAGTGTTGAGGAACAGCTGGGTTGTTTTCAGATTCTGGTTATTATAAAGTGGCTACTAACACAGTTGAACAAATGTCCTTTTTGTATAATTGAGCATATTTTGGATACATGCGTAGGCTTGGTATATCTGTATCTGAGATAGCACTATTCCTAATTTTCTGAGAAAGCACCAGATTGATTTCCAAAGTGGCTATACAAGTTTACATTCCCACCAGCAATGAGGAGGGTTCCTCCTTCTCCACATCCTCTTCAGCATGTGTTGACACTTGAGTTTTTTTTCCTTGGCCATTCTGATGGGTGTAAGGTGAAATCTCCGGATACTTTTGATTTGCATTTCCCTGACGACTAAGGAACATTTCTTTATTTTTATTTTTATTTTTATTTTTTATATTAATTACAGTTTATTCACTTTGTATTTCAGCTATATCCCCCTCTTTCATCCCCTCTCAATCTCACCTTCCCTCCCTCATTTCCAAGTCCATGTATAGAGGAGGTCCTCCTCCCCTTCCATCTAACCATAGCTTATCACGTCTCATCAGAACTGGCTGCATTGTCCTCCTCTGTGGCCTGACAAGGCTGTTCCCCCATCAGGGGGAGGTGGTCAAAGAGCTAGCCACTGATTTCATGTCAAAGACAGAAATTGTGGTACATTTACACAAAAAGTACTACTCAGCAATTAAAAACAAGGAAATCATGACATTTGCAGGCAAATGGTGGGAACTAGAAAAGATCATCCTGAGTGAGGTGTCCTGGAATCAGAAAGACACACATGGTATATACTCACTTATAAGTGGTATTAGACAAATAATATAAGATAAACACGCTAAAATCTGAATACCTAAAGAAGCTAAGCAAGAAGGAAAACTCTGGGTAAGATGATCAATCTGCACTCAGAAAGGCAAACCAGACAGACATCAGAAGAGGGAGAAAACAGGAAACAGGACAGGAGCCTACCACAGAGGGCCTCTGAAAGACTCTACACAGCAGTGTATCAAAGCAGATACTGAGACTCATAAACAAACTTTGGGCAGAATACAGGAAATCTTAGGAAAGAAGGGGGAGATAGTAAGACCTGGAGAGGACAGGAGCTCCACAAGGAGAGCAACAGAACCAAAATATGTGGGCACAGGTTTTTCTTTTTCTTTTTCTTTTTTTTTTTTTTTTTTTTTTTTTTTTTTTTTTTTTTTTTTTTTTTTGAGACTGATACTTCAACCAAGCGCCATTCATGGATGTAACCTAGAGCTACTGCTCAGATATAGCCTATGACAGCTCATTATACAAGTGGGTTTCCTAGTAAGATATTGAGCATTTTTTTAAGCGTTTCTCTGCCATTCGGTATTCCTCAGTTGAGAATTCTCTGTTTATCTCTATACCCCATTTTTAAATTGGATTACTTGATTTGTTGCTGTTTAACTTCTTGAGTCCTTCACACATTCTGGATATTAGCCCACTGTCAGATATACTAAAATTTGTACACCTAAAGCTAAGCAAGAAGGAAGACCCTTGATAAGACGCTCAATCTTCATTCAGAAAGGCAAACTGGATAGACATCGGAAGAGGGGGAAAACAGGGAATAGGACAGAGGCCTACCACAGAGGGTCTCTGCAAGACTCTACCCAGCAGGGTACCAAAGCAGATTCTGAGACTTACAGCCAAACTTTGGGCATAGTGCAGCGAATCTTAAGAAAGAAGGAGGAGATAGTAGGACTTGGAGGGGACAGGAGCTCCACAAGGAGAGCAATAGCACTAAAAAATCTGGACACAGGGGTCTTTTCTGAGACTGATATTCCAATCAAGGACCATGCATGGAGATAACTCCTGCATAGATGTAGCCCATGGCAGCTCGGTGTCCAAGTGGGGTCCCTAGTAATGGGAGCAGGGGTTGTCTCTGATGTGAAGTCAGTGACCTGCTCTTTGAACACCTCCCCCTGAGGGGCAGGAGCAGCCTTACCAGGCCTCAGAGGAAGACAGTACAGCTAGTCCTGATGAGACCTGATAGGCTAGGGTCAGATGAAAGGGAGGAGGACCTCTCCTATCAGTGGGATGATGGATGGGCAGGGGAAGAGAAGAGGGAGAGAGGGCATAAGTGGGGATGAGGGAGGGGACAACAGCTGTGATACAAAGTAAATAAAATAAAATAAATTTTAAAAATGCTGGGAAAAAATAATGTATTTCTGTGGTTACAACGTTCTGTATGACGCATAAAGTCAATAGTTTATATTTTGAAGAAGTCTGGTATAAAATATAAGCATCTTTTTTGTTTGTTTGTTTTTGTGTTTTTAGCCAGGGTCTTGCTCTATATAAGTTATAGCTGGTCTATAACTTATGAAACTTTTTGTTCCTCAGCTTCCTAAGTGCTGTGTTACAGGTGTGAGCCACCATATCTCAGAGTTTTTGTTTACATTTTGTTCTATTCTAAATGAAAAGTTTTGTTACAGTCATACAACTAATTTGATCCTTATTGTTTTCTGGAAATATTACTCTCACTTTTTTGGCTGCTTTTGAAATATTTCAGCATTCACAGTTAGATAACAATAAATAAAATTATTTTTGTACTTTCAAATATTTTTCATACATTATTAACCATGGAATTTCAAGATAGACAAATCTGTGACAATGATAAAATAACTACAGTTCTTGTGGAGAAAATAATTGCATACATATAGGAATATGCATGCTACCATGTATTTATAGGAGAATTAGAAAATGAGAATAATAATTTTAACATAAAAGTTGTTACATGCCCTGGTTTCTTATACATATTCTAATTCTAATAATCAGGCAGATTATTCAGCCTAAAAGCCTTCTCAGACATCACATTTTTAAAAATAATATTTTAACTTATCATACAAAACAATAGACTCCATTATGATATTTTATGTATACTTTGTTGTTATTCAGCCCCAAGCCACACTCCCCACTGCACCCCCATGCTCACTCTCTTTCTTATTCCTCCACCCCCTTAACTCTCCTATTTTCTTGTGGATACATGTGATATGAAATATACTTTTCTTGGGTGGAGAAAAGAAGTATGCTTGAAAGCAAATAAACACACATCTTAGTAACTTTAGAAGCAAGAGATGATGAATTACATCAAAATTACTGTTTTGGTTGAGCATCCTTTAAGTTCTTGTCATGTGGCTTTCGAGACAAATTTTTACTTTGTAGATTAGGCTGGTCTTGAACCAGCTATCTTCCTAACTCAAGTGCCCATGCACTGTGAAACCAACATACCCAGCTAACATAATCTTTTAAAACGGAATATTAATCAAATATGTGAACAAAAATGATAGTATTTCATTGAACCCCTTCTTCTTTACACAGGGGAATTGACATGTTGGCATTAGACTTCTTTTTGTGTTTAGTATATATTTCCCAAGCACAGTTATCAGATTTTCAACTTTGGTGAGGTATGTGAATTTTTAAAGCTGTTGGTCGTAAGGTACATTTTACTTTGGGATTCAATACAGTTAAGTCATGTATATACTTGTGCATATACCCATGCATACACAATTTATTTGCAGTATGGAGTGTGGTAAGACATGTAATATGAAATAAAGACCTTCCTTATAAATAGAAAAATAGATGGGACATGAACTTATATATTTTTCAATATCTAGGCAAAGATATCTTTATTTGAGAACTATAAATAAAATATGCATTAGATTAAAATAAATTTATTGAATACGTGGAGAATTCAAAAATATGAAAAAATTCTAGATTTCCTATTTTCATTGACACAAGACAATTATATAACTTTAATTTTTTCTCAACTTATCACAGCAGTATATTTATCCATTTAAAAATATTTATTTATTGTAATTTATTAAATTTTAAGAAAGTGAAGACACCAAATATTATTGGTTTCCTCTAATGATGCAAATTTTGTTTATTTTAAATATTTTTTTCTAATTACTTCATTGTTAAGACTTGTTTTTTTTTTTTTTTTGATGGATAATATTGAAACATAAGGAATGCCTTGCCATTGAAAATGATGGTAACTCTCATCCAACTGATGCTCTGAGTTGGAAATCCTCCAGAAACTGCTCAAGTCTTAAGACAGCTCACAGGTGATTCTACCAACATTTGTTCTTGAGAGCAATTTTTCCACCGATTGTCCCACATCTTCATTTTTGTGAGGGTTGTCTTCTATAATGAATACTGTCACAGAAAATATAATGACTAAAAGCCTAATTGATTATATTTACTTATGTATGATCAGCTGCATGTTTCTAGATATCCTTTCTGAAATTACTATTATCCTCCAACCCAGTTTTCTGTGTTGACTGAATTTTGTTAAATATGGCTTTCTTCATCTTTTATTATGATCTCATGGGATTTTTTTTCTCCAGACTATATGTAATAACATGACTCATCTCAGTTTTCAAATTTTCAAATATTGAATTGATTTTTTTATCCTGTAGTAGCCTCCACAAAATAGTCCATAAAAATTCTTTGTAGGTTATAAATTCAATTTGTTAATATTTTGATAAAGGTCTTTGTGATCTATATTCATGAGGAATAATGAGCTTCAGCCCTTTGTTTTTTGTATTGCTTTTGATTGGGTTTGGTAACTTCTTTTTTATTTTATTTAATTTTGTTTTAATAATTAAGTCATTTATTTACTTTACATCCTGATTCCAGTTTCCCCTCCCACATCTCTTCCCAGGCCCTCTTTCTTACTCCCCCATTCATCCTGAGTTCTCCCTTTCTCCTCAAAAGAAGGGAGGCCTCCAATGGATATCAAAATAACCATGGCATATCAAGTTGCAATAAAATTAGACACATCTTCTATATAGGCTAGACTAGGAAAGGTATCCAAAGGTAGGCAATGTAGTCAGAAACAGCTGCTAATCCTGCTTCAGGGGTACCACATGAAGAACCAGCTGTACAAGTATTACATATGTATAGAGGTCTTAGGTCTATCCCTTGTATGCTTTCTGCCTGGCAGTTCAGTTTCTATGAGCCCTATGGGCCCCAGATATTTGATTCTGTAGCTTTTCTTCTTGTATTTTTAAAAAATAATATAAAATTATATATTGTTGATTTGGAAAATTTTACATTTTCTGACATAAACATTTCATGCTATAAAATTCTCTCCCAGATTAAAAGTGTCAGTTAAAAATGATAATTACATTTTATACAAAAGAGAGCTTACTCAGTATAGTAGAAGATACAAATTTCATCCTACTCTAATCTGTATAGATTCTAATTTTCTCCTTATTCTTACCAAAATTATATCTTATAAGAATAATAGCCATGCTAATGATAATAAGGTGATGTCTTTCTGGTTCTGATATACATTTGAAATCTTGAAATATATTCAAATAAGTGAAATAAAAAGTAATTTCAAATATAATTCCAATGCAATGCTCAGTGTAGTATTGTTCATATTAGGCAAAATATAGGAATGCTCTGGGTGTTCAATGAAAGATGACTGGATGAAGAAAATTATTGAATGTATATGCATAATATATATACACACACAATACATACATTATATAATATATAACTGGTTATTTTTTTTCAGCCTTACAATTAGAAGGAACTCTTAATGGTTTGACTGAGGTGTCTTTCTTAGGTTCCGATCTTGGAACGCTTTATTCCAAATTTGGTACTGGGGTGGGCTTTTAGAGTTAATAGCCTAATCTTGCTTCCAGTTTACTCTCTCTGCTTTGACTTTGCAGTTGAAAATGTCATCTCTCACCTTCCTGCTCCTACCAGCATATACTATGTGCTTCCATGCTTGCCTGCCACAATGGACTCTATGCAATTTGGAATGTTTAAATTTGCTTGGAGTTTTATAAATTATAAAAAAATTGACTGTGATTGTTTGAAAGAAAATGCTCATCATAGACTCATAGGGACTAACATTATTAGGAGATGTGGCCTTGTTGGAATAGATGTGGCATTGTTGGAGGAAGTTTGTCACTGGGGGTGGGCTTTAGGGTTGAAGCAGGCCTTGTGGCTCACAGTCTCTTTCTAGGGCCTGCGGACCAAGATTTAGAACTCTCAGCTACTCCGCCAGCACTTGTCTTCTCATGTGCCTTGTTACTTTCTGCTATGATAATAATGGACTAAGGGTCTGAACTGTAGGCTATCCCAAATTAAATGCTTTACTTTGTAGGAGTTGCTGTTGTCATGATATTTTTTCATATCAATAAAACTCTAACTAAGATATTGATGTTAGTCTGTATTCTATATGCACTATAAAAGAATAACCTATAACCCCTGCTCGGACATAGCCCATGGTAGCTCAGTATCCAAGTGGGGGGATAATTCCTGACACGAACTCAATGAACTCAACGACTGGCTCATTTATCTCCCTCTCCCCTTGGAGGGAGGAGCAGCCTTGCTAGGCCTGAGAGGAGGACATTGCAGCCAATCCTGAAGATACCTGATAAGCTAGGGTCAGATGGAAGGGGAGGAGGACCTCCCTTATCAGTGGACTCAGAAGGGGGCAGGGAGGAAATGAGGGAGAGAAAGGGGATTGGGAAGGAAAGAGGGAGAGGGCTACGGCTGCGATACAAGTGAATGACCTGTGATTAAAATAAAAAAATAAATTAAAAAAAAGAATAGAATCCTGCAGGTGCGCTGAGTATTCTAATTACATCAGTAAAAGCCTTCTTGTTTATGTTTAAGTTCTGCTCTGTTCTGACTCACATTTTGTTTAGTTGTTATGTAAACCTATTTATAAAGTAGTGTTGAAATCAGTTCATTAAAATTAAGAATTTATCTACTCCTTTTAGTTCTTTTCCACTTATGTTTCATATATTTTTGCCGTTTTGTCATTTCAGATTCATATGTTTAGGATGGGAGTAACTTTCTGGTGAAGTGATCATTTAATAATTACCTAATTTCTTTTCTTTTTTCTTTTTTTGTAATTTTGTTGCTCTGAGTCTACTTTATATAACCACTCCTTTCTTTAGACATTTTTCAGAATTACTGTGTTCACTGTATAAAGTCTGCGGTTTCACTCTGATTATTGTCCCACATGCACATAATGTGCTTTCAATATATATATATATATAATATACATATTAATATACATATTCCATTATGTATCCACATCCTTGTCCCTCTTTCTGATCATTTATCCCTTCTATTACAGTTTACCTTCGATTTTCACATCTTTTGCCTTTTGTACTTTCTTATGAGATAAACAAACAATGCTTGTTTTTCTGAGTGTGTCTTATTTCACAATCATCTTCCAGTTCTACTCATTTCTCTAAGGACATCATGACTTTATTGTTTTGCTTTTATAGCCATAGCTAAGCAATATTCAAGATATCTCACTTCTAATCAATTCATATGTTGGTGAGTGTTAAGGCTGATAAAATAATCTGACTTCTTTGGATAGTACTGGGATTCACATGGATACGTATTGGCTTGAAGTGATATGGCTAGAGCATATGTTAATTCTATATTCTATTGGGTTTTTTTTTTTTTTTTGAGAAACTTCCAAACTAATTTCTTATGTGGGTATTCTAACATTTCCCTCAACAGTGTTTTGCTCCAATGTACTCACTAAATTGCTATTTTTTTCCTTTTTCTTCAGGATAGATATTCTAATGCTGGTGAACTGGAGAAATGGTGAAGTATTAAATAGTATTTCACTGAGGGTTAAATAAATCATTTCTTCTTCATGTATTCATTGGCCATATTCATCTTTTTTGTTTTTTTAATTGTAGAGTTCAGTTGTCAGCTTAAGGACTGAGTCATTTGCTGTTATATTCAATTTTATGAGTTCTTTACCTAGTACTATCTTGTCTTGTCAGGTAATGAGCTAGCAGACTTGTCTTTCATCCTGTAAGCTTTCTCATCTTCCCTCCCTCTCCTTTCCCCTCTTTTCTTCCATAGCCTCTTAACTTGGTGCCATCACATTTAATAAATCTTGATATTATTTCCTGAGATACTGGATTCTTTTCAGGGCATTCTTTGCTATTCCCATTTCTTCAGGAATATCCTGTGTTTTCAGTTAGGAGTTTCAAAATGGGCAGGATTATAATTAAGGTCATTGTGTCCCTTGAAGTTAACTTTTTTGTATTATGAGAGACATGGATATAGTTTCAATCTTGCACATGCACATATCCAGTTTTAGCAGCACCTTTTGTTAAAAATGTGGACCTTTTCTCAAACCACACTTTGAACATTTTGTTAAAAATCAAATATCTGTGGCTGTGTACATTTATTTCCAGGTCTTTTACTCTATTACATTGGTCTACTATGTCTGTCTTCTGTGCCTGTACCCCACTATTTTTGTTACTATTGTTCTGTAATACAATGTGAAACTCATTATTGTGGTACCTCCAGAGATACTATTTTTTTTTCCTCTGGATTGCTCATGCCTTTCAGGGTTTATTCTGATAAAATTCATCAGTGGCTGCTTCTGTTCCTGGGCATTTTGATGTTAGGAGACTTTTTTTATTACTGCGTAAAATAACTTTTTAAGAGATCACTTATTGTTTATAAGTGTAGCTTTTTTTTTTTTGTAATATTCTAAGCTCAATTTTGTTAGATTATTTGTACCAGCCATTGATTCATTGCCCTGGTATTTTACAACGGTAGGATATATTTTTCAAATATTCCATAACAGTCTTCTGAATTGTATTAGTGCCTGTGATAGATATTCTTGGCTGCCAACTTGACTACATCTAGGAAACATAAAATCCAAAAAAATGAAGAGTGTACCTGTGGGTGGTTTTCTGCTTAATTTGAAGTAGGGAGAGCTGTCCAATCCAAATCTTGAGGTGAAAAGGCATATTTCTTTATTCTGGGTCATCCTTTCTGCTGGAAGCCTTTATAAGGGACATGGAAGAGGGACTCTTTTGCGCTTTGCCTGCTTGCCCTCACATCATAAGCAAATCAATCCCTTCACAAGCGTTACAACATACATTTTTGGGATTCTAGCTGATACTGAAAATAAACTTGAGATATGCAGCAATGTGGATTGAGCAGTTCTTAGACTTTCCATTCATAGCCAGCTATTAGCAGATCAGCTGAATTGTAGCCATAAGTCAATTTAATATATATATTAAAATAAAATATTTTAAATAAATTTAATAAATATATACTAAATCAATGTATCGCTCTCTCATATATATATGAGAGAGATATACAATACATTCTACAAGTTCTTTTGCTCTAGAGTACCTTGACTAACACAGTGCCCATTTTAATTGTCTTAGTCACTGTTCTATTGCTACAAGAGACCCCAAATGCAGGGCAACTTATAGAAAAAAAAGCATTAACTACAAGCTTACTTTCAGTTCCATAGGGTTATTTGAGTAGCATAATGACGGGAAGCATACCAGCAGCCAGACATATTAGAGAAGAAGCTAAAACTTACATCATGATCTGCAGCAGCGAAATGAGGAGGGGGGAGAGGGAGACACACACACACACACACACACACACACACACACACACACGGGTTGGGAGAGACTGGGCCTCTCAAAGTGAGAGCCCAGTGTGAGCCTTTGAAACTTCAGAGCCCATCACAGCCACCTATACCTATTCCGCCAATGCCATGCCTACTAATCCTTTCTAAATCATCCTACTAACTGGTGATTACACCGTCAAATAAATGAGACTAGGGGATCTAAAGCAATAACTGTGTTCAGGGAGTTCACTATGCCCTCTACTTTGCTCCCAAATAACTATTTAGGTTTTTCTACTCCACTTCAGACCATTTAGTTACCAAACAAAAGGCACAGAGACTTTTAGATTTATAATAAGCTTTAAGACACAATAACTGGGCAGGTATCAAACCTCTAAGTGATTTTGCTGTTTCCCAGCTGCATACTCCAAATTGCTTGAAATAATTGTTTGGGCCTGGGCTGCTTCTATTTCACCAGTCGATCCCTCATGGCGATGTGCTCATAGTCCATACTACTCCATGGCAACTTCCCTCTCTCCAAATTCCCCAAGCCTGAGAGCCCAAGCTCTCCTACATCTCTTCTGCCCAGTTACAGGCTCTTTTTAATTAACCAACCAACTTTAAATTTGAGAGCAAGGTTTATACAACGTCACTTGGTGTACCTGGAAATGTGCACTTCTGGACTGAAACCAGATTTTGGAAAACAGCATTTAGTACTAGGCCAACCCCCAACAAGGACCATTCTCATTCAAATCACCCCATTCTACTCCTTATCTCTCATAGGTTTGTAGCTAACTCATAATGTAAAATACATTCAGTACAACTTCAATAGTCTCAAGACTGCTTAAAAGTAAAAAAAAGTCTCTTCTGAGGCTCAAGGCATTCTTTTACTTTAACCCCTTTAAAATCAAAATAAAAAAGCAGATCTCATATTTCCAACATACAACAGCACTAACTATACATACCATTGCAAAAAGGAGGAAAGGGCCCAATAAAGAAATACTGGACCAAAACAAGACCAAAAACTAGCAGGGCAAACTTTAATCCTGTAACCCCATGTTTGATGTTAAAGGGATTTTTGTTTGCTTGTTTCTTGAGACAGGATTTCTCTGTGTAGAGTTGGCTGTCCTGGAATTCAATCTGTAAACCAGGCTGGCCTTGAACTCAATGCAATCGTCCTGTCTCTGCCTCCTAGGTGCTAGAATTAAAGGCATGTGCCACACTGCCCAGCCTGTTAAAGAGTTTTGAAATGGTTTTTTGCTTTCAGCATTGCTGACAGAAACATACTTCTCTTTCTTGGGCTGGTTCCACACCCTGCTTATAACTCTCCTTTTCCGATATTTTACAACCCTGTCAGCTCCAGCATCTTGGGGTCTCCAATGTAGTGTAGGCTTCACTTTCACACAATGGTGTCTGGGCCTCCATGCAGGGACTCCTTATGAAATGCCTGGTTTCAGCTGCTTTGTTTAACTGTGGAGAAAGATTCTATAACCACTTTGCTGTATGCTTCTTGATCCTAAAGCCAGAACCAAATGGCTGAACCTGCCAAGTTTTTCTGCTTGCTGGGGTTGTAAATTCCCCCCCCCCCCAAGAACTGCATTTGCACAAGACTTTGCTTTTTAAGCCTAGGGGAATCAGTTGCCCCTTTTCTTTCACAGGTTTCAGGATTAGCTCTGTGGGGTTTCCCCCTTACTCTTCCTTGCTTTATTCCATTCAGCATCCAGCCTTTAAGCTTCTCATCTGCTTGAGCAAAAGATTTGGCTCCACCATTACATTTCTGAGTTGTCCTTTTCTCCTCAAATTGTACATTTTGTATTTCTTTTGCCCTAAGTTTTCCTTTTCATTGTGATCAGTGTAAGAGGTATCACACTAATAACCATGAAGCACAATAGACACCAGATTTTCTTTAACTCTCCTCTGCCAATGATGTTAATCCAAAAATGCTTCAATTTAGCCCCTGTCACATTCCTTTAGGAAAAAGGCAAAAACAGCCACATTCTTTGCCTAAATATCACAAGAATGGTCTCTATGACAGTTGCTAATATTCTTTACTTCTGAAACCTCTTGAGACAGGTCTGAATAGTTCACATAACCTTCCACACTATTGTCTTCCATGTTTCTGCTAGGATGGTCCATTAAGCACTGCTTAAAGCATTCAACCATTTTTCAAATTCAAAGTACTATATTCTTCTGTATGTCTGTAACAAACAGCATGGTCCAGATTGTCACAACAACATCCCGGTGCCTGATAGCAATTAATGCTTTATTTACTGTTGTATGTATGTGAAGAGACATCTTGATCAAGCCAACTTTTAGAAGAAAGCATGTAATAGGAAATTATTTACTATTTAGAGGGTTTGTTGGGATCAGTAAGCAGGCACCTCTACAGCCAGACCGAAGGGACCTGACAAACCGGTTATCAGGCATCTGTGAAGACACCAAGAAGACCACCTGCTGCCCACCTGGAACGACCTGCGCATGCCCTGAGTCACCCTATAAGAGAACTCCTGGAGCCCCCTCTCTTTCGCCTTGTCTCTCTGTGACCTCTTTTCCCTTCCCTAATAAACCTCCCACGTGGAACAGATCCCGTGGTGTGATTTGTGAACCTGCCGTGTAACCTTCACAGGTGAATGTTTCCTAACATTGGTGCATTTTGGCCGGGATAGGTTCCCTTCAGTGGGCACACCAAGCAGAGAGTGCTGGCACCCCGCCGGGGCTTCTGGAGACCTATTTTTCTCCAAATCCACCTAAGATCTCCACTTTCCTGCTACCAGATCGCTACCCGGGCATCTAACACTGGAAGGACTGGTGAGTTTCCCTTTTGGTCAGCATAAACGTTTCTCTGGGCAAGGGGAGAGTGACCATTGAGAGTCTTTATTAGGGCCTCAGTTTCCCCTGGGAGAGCTTTCTCAGCTACACACAGTTTTCTTTCTCCCTCTTGCTCACTGACTCTCTCTCTCTCTCTGGACTTGCTACCTGCTCGCTTGTAGGAAGCCCTAGCTAGGCAAAACCATGTCCTCTTGGCATCTGTGCCCTGGCCAAAATCTGACGAGATATTGAATCAGAAGGACCCCTCTTGTTAGAGGCTCGCCTTTTTTTGGGACGAGATTAAAGACCTCATCTCTCTTGCCTCCCGATGGGGAACACCCAGAGTACGCCGTCTGTCCCCTCAGCTTCTCCACTGGGATGTCTTCTGGAAGTTTTAAGACTTTGCGTTTACAACCCCAGTTAAAAACTTCCAAACTCATACGCCTCTGTAATAAAACTTGGCCTACATACTCTTTAGGTAAGGGTCCAAATTGGCCGATTAATGGCACGTTAATCCCACTATTTTACGGGATCTTCTTAACGACTCTCAGCAGTCTGGTAAATGGAAGGAGGTTCCTTACATTCAGGCTTTCTTTCTTCTTTGCTCTAAACCTCCTCTCTGCTCCTCCTGTTTTCCCACTTAACTCCTCCTAACCATAAAACCTCAATCTGAGGAGTTCTCTACCTTTGACCCAGCGGATGAAGCTCCACCCCGCTGCCCTCAACCTCCAGCCTCTACAAAATCTTCACAACCTCCGGAGTCTGCCCCAGCCTCTCTCCCTTCTGCTTCTCCAAAATCCTCATAACCTTCGGGCCCTTCCCCCTCCCCTCCTACCCCCTCTCCTTCAGCTTCTCCAAAACCCTCGCTCTTTTCTCCAGCAGCAGACCATCCTACTCGCCTCATTCTGGCACCCACTTTCACCCCACCCACAACCCATTCCCGCTCTGTAGCAAAGTCTGATCCCTCTACTCAACATAAGTCAGCCTTTATCCTTCCCTTGAGGGAAGTAGCAGGTATAGACGGCTTAATTAGGGTGCATGTTCCCTTCTCATTAACTGAACTTTCTCAAGTAGAAAAGAGACTAGGATTCTATACCTCTAATCCTTCTACCTCCATTAAAGAATTTCAATATCTCACTCAATCTTATAGTCTCACTTTCCATGATATTTATATGATCCTTACCAATAACCTATTACCCGAAGAATGCAGGCGAGTTTGAGAATAGGCTAGGAGACAGGCAGATGAGATTCACCAAACTAATAATTCACACCCTGTTGGAGCTGGGGCAGTACCCGAACAGGACCCAAATTGGAATTATAGTACCCCAAAGGCGGTCTAGCTAGGGATCGGTTTACAACCTGCCTTTTGGCTGGTCTCTGCAGGGCTGCCCTTAAGCCAGTTAATTATGAAAAGCTCCAGGAGGTCATTCAGGACAAAGATGAAAACCTGTCCCAGTTCCTAGAATGCCTTATAAAAGCTTTCTTACAACACACTAATCTAGACCCCGAAAGTATAGAGGGCAGACAACTCCTGATGACCTATTTCTTCTCCCAAAGTTACCCCGACATCAGGGTTAAGCTTAAATCCTTGGAGAGGGGACCTCTGACTCCGCAGGCAGAAGTCTTAGTGCTGGCCTTTAAGGTGTTCCATGGGAGAGATGAAAAAGCCCACTGACAAAAATACCAAATGCTGGCCCAAGCCATCTGACCGGCCTCAGTCACTACCCAGGCTCCCTTGCGCTCTAAGGCACGAGGACCATCGGGTCCCTGTTTCAATGTGGTCAAAAAGGTCACTGGGCCAGGGTTTGCTCTAATCCCCGAAAGCCACTGGGGCCATGTCCAAAATGCCACCAAGAGGGACATTGGGGTGTTGACTGCCATCGTTTCTCTCATGATATGGGGGCATCACCACCAGATCGCCCTCCAGCCGATATCCTAGGCCTGGCTACAGACGACTGAAGGTGCCTGGGTTCCCTTGACCTGACCACTGTCATCACGAACAGGGAGCCATGGGTAATTATCATGGTATCAGGGTGAGTCATCTCCTTCCTTGTGGACACTGGGGCCACTTACTCAGTCCTAACAGAGTACTGGGGACCAACCTTTCCTTGTAGTTCCTCTATTGTCGGGGTAGGGGGCAGCCTTGCCAGCCCTGCCGGACTCCACCGCTTAATTGTATTTTTAGGGGAGTCCCCTTGACTCATTCCTTTTTAGTAATGCCAGCCTGTCCAGTTCCCCTAATGGGAAGGGACTTTTTAGCCAAAGTAGGGGCCTCTATTTCTTTTACTCCACCCATCCGCTTGACCCCTAGCTCGCCAGCATCCTCTCTCCTCCTCCTTCTAGCCACCTTACCTACCAGCTCTGACACGTTGTTTCCCTTACCAGCCTCTCAAGTGGACTCTCAAGTCTGAGATATCCAAAACCTCTCTGTGGCTAGTCACCATTCCCCCATAGCCATTCGCCTATAGGACCTCACCCAGTATATTGTTCAGGCTCAATACCCTCTTCCTCTTAAGAGCCTTAGGGAACTTAAGCCTATTATCTCTGACCTTTTAAGAAAAAAACTCCTCCACCCCACCTCCTCTCCTTTTAACACCCCCATCCTGGCAGCAAAAAAGCCCAATGGAACCTTTTGCTTGGTTCAAGATCTCTGTCTACTAAATTCTGTGGTCATTCCTCTCCACCCCATATGCCCTCCTCTCCACTATCCCTCAGGCACTTCCCATTTCTCAGTTCTGGATCTCAAGGATGCATTTTTCTCCATTCCCTTAGACACCCAATCACAAAATATCTTTGCCTTCACCTGGACTGACCCTGACACCCTGGTCTCTACTCAGCTTACCTGGACTGTTTTACCCCAGGGGTTCTGGGACAGCCCACATCTTTTTGGCCAGGTCCTAGCCTCTGATCTACTCTCCTTATCTCTCCCTAAATCTAAACTTATACAGTATGTAGATGACCTTCTCCTTTGTAGCCCATCTCTAAAAATTAGCCAAATTAACACTTCTGCTCTTCTAAATTTCCTATCCAGCAAGGGCTATCGGGTCTCACCCTCCAAGATCCAGCTATCCACCTCTGAGGTCACTTACCTAGGACTAAAAATAACCTCAAGCCACAAGGGTATCACCCTAGACAGGAAAGACCTAATATGGTCGCTGGCAGTTCCCGCTAACAAAGTAGAAATCTTACGATTTCTGGGAATGGCCCGTTTCTTACGGTCCTGGGTCCCCTCCTTTTCCCTTCTTGCCTGCCCCTTATATGAGGCAGCCTTAGGCCCTTTGCATGAACCCCTTCTAAAACCTGTTACTAAGCCCTTTTGGAGGCTCCAACAGGCTCTTCTTGAGGCCCCGGCCTTACATCTTCCAGACCTAACCTGTCACTTCTCCCTTTATGTAACAGAAAAAGAGGGATATGCCCTTGGGGCCCTCAGCCACCAACTGGGACCCCCTTTTGCACCTGTAGCCTATCTATCAAAAAAAATTAGACCTGACAATCCAGGGATGGGCACCTTGTAGTCATGCCCTAGCGGCTGCAGAGCTCCTTATTCGAGAGTCAAAAAAACTTACTTTCAGATCGCCTATTACTGTCTTCTCTTCTCACAATCTGTCTCACCTTTTAACATACAAAGGCTTACAAACTTTACCTCCTTCCAGGGTCCTTTCCCTCCAGGTGGTGCTAAAAGAAGACTCTACTGTCACTTTCCAACCATGCCCACCTCTTAATATTTCAAGCCTCTTTCCTCGACCTAACTCTGACTATTCCCCATCTCACTCTTGCACTGAAACTTTAGAGGAGCTATTGCCCCACCCCTCACACATACAGGAGGGCACATTGCCTCAGGCCGCCTATACCTGGTATACAAATGCCAGCTCCTTTGTATACGAGGGAACTCGAAAAGCAGGTTATGCCATAGTGTCGGATACTGAGGTGGTTGAGGCACAAGCCCTCCCTGTCCACACCACTAATCAACAGGCCGAACTAACAGCTCTTACCTGAGCTTTCCAATTATCCCAGGGACAATCCCTTAATATCTATACAGACTCTAAATATGCTTTTCATATTCTTCCCTCCCATTATGCCATCTGGAGAGAGTGTGGGTTGCTTACAGCAAAGGGAGGATCAGTAATCAATGCAGGCCAAATAATGGCCATGCTAAAAGCCTCCCACCTTCCCACAGCCATTGGAATAGTCCACTGCTGGTCCCACCGGACGGACGATTCCATAGTTTCTAAAGGGAATGGCCGGGCTGCTGAGGCAGCTAAGGCTGCGGCCCTAAAAGGCCTAAATTCCTCCCTCCCACCACAAAACATCCTCACACTACAACCCACATCTCCCCTGCCCACTCCTGACACCAGTCAGATACTGCCCTATCTACACCAGCTCTTTCATCCTAACAGTCAATCTTTGTCTAACTTTGTTAGAGCTCACCTGCAGCCTACCTCTCAGGACTTATGCTTCCTAAAGACCATTACTGCTTCTTGTAAGATCTGCCAGACCTCAGATCCTAACTCTGGATATTGTAGCCCTCCTTTCCCTACCCACCAGGCTAGGGGCTCTCTCCCTGGGAGTGACTGGCAACTTGATTTTACCCACATGCCAGCAGTCAAATGTGTCTGGTATCTCCTGGTTTTGGTGGACACATTCTCAGGATGGGTGGAGGCTTTCCCTACCACTAACAAAAGAGCTCAGACAGTTTCTGATCTCCTTCTCCGTGAGGTTATCCCACGCTTTGGAATTCCTACTTCCCTTCAGTCAGATAGTGGCCCTGAGTTCACTTCTCAGATTTTCCAGACCTTATCTAAAGCCCTTAACATTCCTTGGTATTTTCATATCCCATATCATCCCCAGTCCTCAGGAAAGATAGAACGAACTAATCGATCCCTAAAAAACAATCTTGTTAAACTATCACAAGAGCTCCACCTCGATTGGGTAAAATTTCTCCCCCTGGCTCTTTTCAGGCTGCGAGCTCTCCCCAAAAAACCTCTGTCTATTTCACCTTTTGGGCTCATGTATGGGAGACCGGTCCTAACTCCTGGTCTTTCAGCTAAATCCTCTCCTCTCCCTGACCACCTGCTTACTCCCTTACTCTGTCATCTCTGTTCCCTCCTATGGGTCTTTACTGACCACTGTTTACCATGGCCATACACTAACCCCTGTCCATCTCCTATTAACATTGGAGACCAGGTCCTTCTCTCCCCTCCAAACCAAAGTTCCCCAACTCTTTCTCCTAAATGGCAGGGCCCTTTCAAGGTGATTCTTGTGACTCCCACAGCTGCTAAACTTGAGGGTTTCCCTCACTGGATTCATCTATCCCACCTTAAGCCTTTCACCCCCTCTCAAGACAATGCCCTTTCCTACATATCAACTGCAACAGGACCTTGCTCCCTCAAGCTCCAAAAAATGCCAAGATCAACCACCCTGTCTCCAGTTCCAGAAGAATGAGTCCTCACCACAGGAACGGTGTTCGACTCTACTGGATTTGATATGTATTTTTCCTCCTCTCCCTCTTGCCTATTTCTGTTAAAGGTAATCCCTACATATGGAGATTTGAGCAGTTCAAGAAACCATCATTGCTAATAAAAAAATCTCTCCAAATAGGGTCGGCAAATTGTCCTATGGGAGGCTGTTGGAGCTGATTGAGATAGCTATCACCCCCACTTCTATCCCTCCCCTCCTATTTGACAGAATTTTTGTTTGCTTTCTGTTTGATCAAACAAAGGATTATTGCAAAAAATGGCCAGACAGGTATGGAGGCTGCCCATTACTGGTCTTGCCAAATCCACTCACCAACGCAGAAGAAGCTCCTTCACCTGTATAAAAAGACCCTCTACTTATACATCCAAGACCTGTGGGATGCCAGATGGGAAGCAGGCATCGTTGGAAAACTCTACCGCCGCTACACACCCGATCTATTGATAAGTACTATCCATATCCAGAGAAAATATGTCCCAATTACCCAAAATCTGGGAATGGGAGAAGTAGAAGAGATAAGTAAACACTCCTCTAAGATTATTACCTCTCTAACATCCCCTCTTATGAATGACACAAACCTGTCATTTAATCTCCTACTTCAGACTCTGACCCTCGGCCTACAAGCTCCTTAATGTGACCCAACCGGGCCATTTTAAAGCTTGCTGGCTGTGTGTACCACAGAGGACCAAGTCAGCGGCACCTCTGACAGCCTCTGCAGTGACTCTGTCAAGCATCCTCACCTCACCATTTACTAACTGCCCTGACTCTAATATTGCCACAACCCCCTACCTTTCTCATATCACCCTCTTTGGCGTGGCAAGCTGTTTCAAGGCATCTGGGACACACTCTGTAGGAATGCTAAATTCTTTAGACTGTAATGAAACTGTAATCCTTAAAACCTCATTTCAACCCCAATGCCCTACTGGTAATAACATTTCGATTCTTGGGGCACTCAGGTCTACCATTGTCTGCCTGCTCATTGGTCAGGAGTTTGTGCTCTGGTACTCCTCTTCCCTGAGCTGGGGGTGATAAAGGACAGAGAGCTCCTACCAATCCCGGTTGTGGACTCAAAAGCTGCACAGCAGGAGAAGAGGGCAATTCAAATCCTACCCCTGCTGGCTGCCGCAGGAATCATGGTAGCTCTAGAGACCGGAACAGCAGGATTAGCCACCTCACTAACTTTGTATTATCAGCTTTCTTCCCAGTTCATTCAGGACCTTCAAAAACTGGCTCAGACAATACTAACCCTCCAAGGACAGATTGACTCACTGGCAGCAGTAGTACTTCAAAACCAACGCAGATTGGATCTCCTCACAGCTGAAGAAGGTGGCCTCTGCCTCTTCCTCCAGGAGGAATGCTGTTTTTATGTCAACCAGTCCGGTATAGTAAAGGACAAAATCCAGCAAATCCAGACAGATTTACAAAAACGAAAGGAAGAGCTGGAGGCGTCTAGCTCTTGGGCCTTTCAGAATCCCATATAGAAATGGATTCTGCCCCTTATCTCACCTCTCGTGCTAGTTTTTCTGCTTTTGCTTTTTGCACCCTGCTTAATTAACTTCCTCTCTACATTCTTCCAACAACAAATGCAAAAAATCTCTAACCAAACCATTAATCAGTTACTCTTACAGTTTTATCAACCTCTGCCCACAGAGCCAGATGACTATGACTCCAATGGTGTGGACAAGCTGTACCCGGAGATGGACAACATCCTTAATCAGCAGGAAGTAGCTTGAAGAGCAAAAGTCGTCCCTGTGCCCTTCCCCCACCATCATCCCTTCCTGACTTCTCACTTTTTAACAAAACAAGTAAGCAGGCACCTCTACAGCCAGCCCCAAGGGACCTGACAAACCGGTTATCAGGCATTTGTGAAGACACCAAGAAGACCACCTGCTGCCCACCTGGAACCACCTGTGCATGCCTGGGTCACCCTATAAGAGAACTCCTGGAGACCCCCCTCTTTCACCTTGTCTCTCTGCGACCCCTTTTCCCTTCCCCTAATAAACCTCCCACATGGAACGGATCTCGTGGTGTGATTTGTGAACTTGCCGTGTAATCTTCACAGGTGCACGTTTCCTAACAGCGTTAGTCCATTTTCATCATGGTGGTAAGTATGATGACATGCAGGCAGGCATGGTGCTAGAGATATATCTGAGAGCCTGACATGCTGGCATCAAGCAGAGATAGAGATAGATAGATAGATAGATAGATAGATAGATAGATAGATAGAGAGATAGAGAGACTTGTTAGTTTTTAAAAGCATGAGGCTGGTTAACTGATATTCCCTGCAAGAGGTTTATTAAGTGGGTATGGAGGAAGGGGGGATCAGGACAGGGTGGGAACAGAGAAAGGGAAATGAAAAGGGGGGTGCCGAGAGAGAGAGAGAGAGAGAGAGAGAGAGAGGGAGAGAAGAGAGTGTAAGAGTGTAAGAGAGAGAGAGAGAGTAAGAGAACGACCACGTGTCGGGGTTAGCCCTTTAAGGGGCAAGGTAACCACGCCTTCCAGGTGTGGCCACCTGGCTGGTGACACATGATGACATCATAAATTGCTGGGTAACCCAGGAGCAGGTTGTGTTCCAAAATACTAACAAGAGTGACATACATTTTGAAATCTTAACGCCTACTCTGATGATACATGTCTTTCTACAAGGCCATGCCTACTCCAACAAGGACATCCCTCCTAATCCTCCCCAAACAGTTCCACTAACTTTTGACTAAGCATTCAAATATTTGAGCATGTGGGGACCATTTTAATTCAAATAACTGCAATAATATTTCCCCTTCTCTATGGTTTTGAGTTTGTCTTCTTTCTCTTTTGGTTTATTTTGCTAAGGATTTGTCAAATATATTATTTTTTGAAAGAACCTGCATTTCCTTCACTGACCTTGACTTTTGATTTCTGTGCTGTAAATTTAAGCTCTAATATTTAATACTTACTCTGTTCTTATACATTTAAATTAGTTTTGGAAAATATTGAAGTGCATTATTAGGTTATTTATTTAACCAGACATCTCTTTTTGTTTATTACTGTGCACACTCAGCTACAAACATTTTTTTTTCCTTAGGGCTCACTATATCTCAAATGTTCTGTTAAGTTTGGTTTTCATTTTCATTTGATTCTAAGCATCTTTATATTTTTCTCTTGATGTATTCAATAACATAATAGTTGTTCATAGTTTCTTTTTATTAACCAAGCAAAGCAGCACAATGCCAAGGTGTATAAGGAAGATAAATAAATGAATGTGTCTCCATGCACTTATATTCTCTATTACCTTTTCTATTTTCATTCTGTGATGATCTGAGAAAGTAAAAAAACCCTCTTTTTTTAAATATTTTTTGAGTCTTATTGTATTATCTAAAATGTGAGATATTTACAGAACATTATATAGGCTCCTGAGAAGAATTCAGACTCTAAAATGTAGTTTAACTCTAAGGTTTCTTAATTTGTCTTTGGCTACTTTGACTTTTGTGTAAAGGAGGATATTGAAGATACCTGCCATTACTGTAGCTCACCTACTGTATTTAAAAGTGGTTATTATATATTAAAAAGAACTTGGGAGTGACAGGATCTGGTGTACATATTTATAGTTACTATAAATATTAACTTATATTGGTCCTTAGAGGTCTAATAACTCCAAAGCCCCTGAGAGAGCCCACAGAAAGTTTCAATATGTTTGGCTAATCTGACTCCATGACAGGTTTTCTTTTCAACTTTGCCTAACTAGGCCTAAGTTTTTGTTTTTCAGAACACAGAAAAACAAGTATCTGGAAAAACCATAGCTCGCAGCTAACCAATCCACTCAAAGGTTAACACATAGGCTTGAGCTAAGTATAATGACTCAGTGAACCTGAGGAAAAGTCCTTAACAACTCTGGAAAGTTCCTAACTGTTTAGCCAATCCTAAATCCTCCCCTACCTCTTGAGTCACCACTAACCACTCACATGAAAGTTTACCTCATTCCTTCTGGGAATCCCCCTAATTGCCTTTAAATTGAGCCTTCATGCTCATGGACCCATTCTAAGGAATGATGGACCCAGCATACTGGTAAATTTCTGCAGAATAAATGCTTCTTGCTTTTGCATACGACTTGAGTCTGCCATCTTTCTTCAGTGATTCTCAGACCCAAACACTCCATTTTGTCTCCTAATTTTGTTTTGAAATATATATTTTCCAGATATAAGTATAGCTACTCCTATTTTCTCTAAATTTCCATTTTCTTAGAACATCACTTTTTGTATCTCTGCTTTCTATCAGGGTACAGGTTTGTCATTTGTCTTCATTAGGGTTACTGTTGCAGGATGAAACACCATGACCAAAAAAAATTGGGGAGGAAATGGCTTATTTGGCTTATGCTTCCACATCTCATTTCATGATCAAAGGAATTCAGGACAATAACCCAAGCAGGGCAGGAACCTGGAGGCAGGAGCTAGTGCCAAATCGATGGAAAAGTGCTGCTTACTGGCTTGCTCTTCATAGATTTTTCAGCCTTTCTTATGGAACCCAGGGCCACCACTCAAGGATGAAACTATCCACAATAAGATGAGCCCTCCCTCATCAACTGCTAATTACAGACTTACTTGCAACCTCATTTTATAGAGGCAATTTCTTAACTGAAGTTCCTTCCTCTCAGATGACTCCAGTTTGTGTCAAACTGACATAAAACTATCCAACACACAATTGATTAAAGTTTTCCTTTGTTTTTTTTTTCTTCCCAAAAAATGAATATTCATATATTTTTAAAAACTTAAATCAAATAGTCCATGTTTCTCAGTTGGATAGCAAAATCATTTAGTTTTATTTTTGGAAAGTTCATATTTAATCCTTGTTTATTTATTAGATATTATTTTAAATCTGTCCTTCTTCTTTTCTTTCTTTTTTGTGTACCTTGGCATTTTACTGGTTTGCCTACTTGAATAATGTTTGATTCTTTCATAATTATCATCTGTTTATGTACATTTCAACTTCTTGTTTGTGTATCTTTCTTCCTCTTTGCTGTGAAGCATTCTCTCAAATGACTTCTGCCATATTGTCATGCTTGTCCTTGGTTGCTTTACTTAAATGTCCATCTTAGAAGATTTTTTTATTTCTCGCTATGTTTTAAATTTGACTTTTCTGAAGGTAGTAATCTCAGTTGGCAGTTATGATTATTAATGGTTTGAAATACTCTTTTGCATCTAAGCACTGTGGTGCAAGCCTGTAATCCCAGCACTCAGGGAGGCAGAGGCAGGTGGATTGCTGTGAATTTGATGTCAGGCAGCTCTACACAGTGAGTCCAGGACAGTCAGGGTTACACAAAGAAACCCTGTCTCCGAGAACAAAACAAAACAAAAAATAAATACTCTTTCCTATGGTCTCCTTGCTTTCAGGGTCTCTATAGGAAATCTATGGACTTCTCTTTCTCTGTAATTTAGTACTTCTTGTTTGCAGTTTCCTAAGTACTTTCTTTGTTCTGCACTCCCAGGATTTTAACTATAATATTTCATGGAGAAGTTCATTTTGGCCATGTTCGTTACTATGTTTAAGTGCTTTTTATATGGGATTTTAAAAATCTTTTCCAATATTTGAGAAAGTTTTTTTGATATTGTTCAGTTCAATCGATTTTGCCTATATGATCATAATTTTTATTTTTTTCTGAATTAATATTTGAATGTGTTAATTTACCAACTTTTTATTGAATTCCTATTTTCTTTTACTTGATGTAATCTGTTGATGATGCTGTATACTGAATTTTAAAAAATGCATTTATTAAGTTCTTTTTTTTTACAAGTCTCCCTCTTCTGACACTATAATCTTTCCCTTTGCTGAATTTGTTAATCAGTTGTTCTTTTGCTTTCCTTACTTCGTTTAACTAGACTGTCTCTTTGTTGAAGTCATACATATTTTAAAAAAATTAGACTCTTAAATTATTTGTCTAGCATTTCATTTGCTTAATATTCTTATATTAGTTATAAGAGAGTTACAAACTTTTGGAAGAGTTACATTGTCCTGTTTTTTACATTTCTGTGTTTTTATCTGTAAAATTTCCAATATGGATATTTCTTATTTAATTTAATGTGTTTGCTTATATTTGTAAACATATTTTGTGGTGTGTGTGGGCCTGTATGCCACAGCACACAGGTAGAAGTCAGAGGACTATGTTGCAGAATTAATGTTCTTTAACCTTTTTTTGAGAAATCAAACTTAGGTCACCAGCTTGTATGGCAAGTCTTTATCCAATGATACATCTGCTGGCCTCCCTCATCCTCTTTTAGGTGAGTACACTACAGTTCGGCATTCTCTGTCATTTATATTGCTCCACTCTGTGAAGCAATGCTTACAATTAGTGTACCAAGGCCCAAACTGTCAGCACAGTTGTCTTTCCATAGAGCCCATGAAGAGAACAAACTTTAGGACTAGAAGATATAAAAATACAGTGATGTACAAATGAAGAACACTATCAAGATTTTTTTCTTCATGGTACCTGTGAAAAAGTTCAGATTACTCCTTCAGTTGCTCTGTAGATGGCAGATTTCCAGAGAAGGCAATCTTATAAGATGGTATTTCCACAACTGTGAAGAGAGACAAAATATATTTTAAAAAATTATTCAGTCTGTAGACTTTCGTTTTGTTCTGATAACAGTGTCCTTTGTTTTATAGAAGATTTGCAGTTTCATGAGGTCCCATTTATTGATTGTTGATCTTAAGCCAGTGCTGTTGGTGTTTTGTTCAGGAAGTTGTCTCTGTGACAATGAGTTCAAGACTTTTCCCCAATTTTCTTCTAGCATGGTTAGCCTGTCTGATTTTATGTTGAGGTCTTTGATCCATTTGGACTTTAGTTTTGTGCAGGGTGATAAATATGGCTCTATTTGTATTTTTCTCTATGTAGATGTCCAGTTAGACCAGTGCAATTAGTTGAAGATGCTATCTTTTTTTTCCATTGTATGGTTTTGGCTTCTTTGTAAAAAATCAAGTATCTGTAGGTGTGAGGGTTCATTCTGTGTCTTCTATTTGATTCCATTGATCCACCATTCTGTTTCTATGCCAGTACCACACAGTTTTTGTAACTGTTGCTCTGTAGTACAGCTTGAGATCAGGAATGGATATATCTCCAGAAGATCTGTTGGTGTACAGGATTGTTTTTGTAGTTCTGGGTTTTTTATTTTTCCATATGAAACTGAGAATTGTTCTTTCAAGTTCTATAAAGAATTGTGTTGGTATTTTGATAGGGATTGCATTGAATCTGTAGATTGCTTTTGGTAGGATGACCATTTCACTATGTGAATCCTACTGATCTATGAGCATGGGAGATCTTTCCATCTGATATTTTCTTCAATTTCTTTCTTCAGAGACTTGATTTTTTTTTTCAAACAGGTTCTTCACTTGCTTGGTTAGAGTCACTCCAAAGTACTTTATGTTATTTGTGGCTAATGTGAAGAGTATAGTTTCTCTAATTTCTTTCTCAGCCCTTTTGTTTTTTTGTATACAGGAGGGCTACTAATTTTTTTTTTAGTTAATTCTGTATCCAGCCACTTTGCTGAAGGTGTGTATCAGCTGAAGGAATTCTTTGGTTCATTTTTGGGGGTCATTCACATATACCATCATGTCATCTGTAAATAGTGATATGCTGACTTCTTCCTTTCTGATTTGTATCCCCTTGATATCCTTTAGTTGTATTATTGTTCTAGCTAGGACTTCAAGTACCATGTTAAAGAAATATGGAGATAGTGGGCAGTCTACAGCCTGGGAAAGGATCTTCACCAATCCTATATCTGACAGAGGGCTAATATCCAGAATATATAAAGAACTCAAGAATTTAAAAAGCAACAAAGGAAGTAATCCAATTAAAAAATGGAGAACAGAGATAAAAAGAGAATTCTCAATAGAGGAATATAGAACAACAGAGAAACACTTCAAGAGATGCTCAATATCCTTAGTCATCAGGGAAATGCAAATTAAAATGACCCTGAGATTTCACCTTACACCCATCAAAATGGCTAAGATCAAAAACTCAAGTGATAACACATGCTGAAGAGGATGTGGAGAAAGGGGAACCCCCTTCTATCATTGGTGGGAATGTAAACTTGTACAACCACTTTGGAAATCAATCTGGCACTTTCTCAGACAATTAGGAATGGTGCTACCTCAAGATACAGCTATACCGCTCTGAGGCATATATCCAAAATATGCTCAAGTATTCACAAGGACATTTGCTCAACCACGTTCATAGCAGCTCTATTAGTAATAGAGGAATGGATACAGAAATTGTGGTACATTTGCACAATGAAATACTACTCAGCAATTAAAAACAAGGCAATCATGACATTTGCAGGCAAATGGTAGGAACTAGAAAAGATTATCCTGAGTGAGGTATACCAGAAGCAGAAAGACACAACATGGTATATATTTACCTATAAGTGTAATTAGACTTATGACATAGGATAAACATATTAAAATCTGTATACCTAAAGAAGCTATGCAAGAAGAAAGACCCTAGGTAAGATGATCATTCAAAAAGGAAAACAGGATGGACATTGGAAGAGGGAGAAAACAGGAAACAGGACAGGAGCCTACCACAGAGGGCCTCTGAAAGACTCTACACAGCAGGGTATCAAAGCAGATGCTGAGACTCATAGCCAAACTTTGAGTAGAGTGCATGGAATGTTATGAAAAAAAAAGGGGAGTTGAAAGTCCTGGAAGGGACAGGAGCTCCAGAAGGGGAGCAACAGAAGAAAAATATCTGGGCACAGGGGTGTTTTCTGAGACTGACACTCCAACCAAGGACCATTCATGGAGATAACCTAGAACTCCTTCCTACACAGATGTAGCTCATGGCAGCTCATGTCCAAGTGGGTGTCCTAATAAGGGGAATAGGGGCTGTCTCTGACATGAACTCAGTGGCTGGTTCTTTGATCACCTCCCACTGAGAGGGGATCAGCCTTACCAGGCCACAGAAGAAGACAATGCAGCCATTCTTGTTGAGACCTGATTGGCTAGGGGAAGAGGACTTCCCTTATCAGTGGACTTGTAGAGGGTCATGGGAGGAAATGGGCGAGGGAGGGTGGGATTGGCAGAGAATGAGAGAGGGGTCTACAGTTGGGGTACAAAGTGAATAAATTGAAATTAATAAAAAAATTATTAATAAAAATAAAACAAGTATTCATTCATTTTTCTCCAGTATTGACTACCGTATGCTAGCTACTCCCAACAGAGCTTCCTCCCAACTTCATCTCTTCATCTTTCTTTCTTTCTTTCTTTCTTTCTTTCTTTCTTTCTTTCTTTCTTTCTTCCTTTCTTTTAATTAGAGTCCAATTAGTTCTCTATATAGTCTCATGGGTGTGGTTTTAATTCATTTGGGAAGATTTGAGTTATTCTTAACTCTTGAAGAATATTAAAAGTCATTGCCTTTTAAAGTTAACATTGATAGTTTTTCAGTATTTGAAAAATGGTGAGTCTTGGGGAGGGGCCAAGATGGCGGCACCAGGAGAACACCGTGTCTGAGAATCTGGACAACACACTCCAGGCAGCGACCAGGAGACTGAACTCTGGGCCCTAAAACAACAGCCATCGATCCTGTTTCCCAGGTCTCTCCGACCATGGGTACCTGCCGCCACCACAACTGAGCTCCCGCCGTGCACGGATTGCAGCTGCTCGCCCAGCTCAAAATCCCTACTCCCTCTTCGGAGGAGGCAGGAGGTGTCCAACAGAATCTGCCACAGACCACATTGTCAGTACCACAACCCGAGATCGGGGCTGAGAAAACCCAATCCTTTCGGGCACTCCCCCCAAACATCGCCATCATCCTGCCTCAGTAGAGCAGAAGGATAAAGAGGCGCACAGCGGCTTCACAGTGTTGGAACTCCAGTGCTGCCTGCCGCTCCTAGCAAACAAACTACAGCTCAGGATCTGGGACTGTGGTCATTCTACACGTCCTGAGATTATCCTGGGTCCAGCGCAATAAAGTCTTGCAGCAAGTTCTATCACCGGCGCCCCCCCCCCCCAACTGGTCCTGCATTCCAACTGGTCCTGCAAGAGAGTTAGTGAGCCTTCTAGGGAGAGATTGCCCCAGACCCAGGGCCTCTCCACAGAAGCAACCAGACGAGATCCCTGGCACCCACACTCCTAGTGTGGGCATCAGAAGGATTCTTGGGATAGCGACCCCAACAGTGAAGCCTCTGCCTTGTGGGTCCACCAGGGTAATCCAGGCAAACAATCCCTGGATCTCAGTCAGAACTGCGTAATAGTGGCTTGCAGGCCACTGCAATAGTCAGAGAATCCGCGCATGCACACTGCGCCTGATAAAAGCACACGCAAATAGCGCCAGCGTCACATTCTTTACTTAGGCAAAACTGAAAACACAGTGCACAATCCCAAAGCAGTGAACCTCTCTCATCTTCCTGAAAAAACAGTAAAGGAAACAAAAAGAGACGATCATAGCCCGAACTACAATCTCGAGGATCAAACTGTGAGGATTATAAATAACCAGATGGCTAGAGGCAGATGTAAGAACACTCCCAACAAAAATCAGGACATAATGACCTCACCAGCAACCCCACAAAACAATGGACACTTCAATTCACTAGATATACAAGAAAACGACCTCAAAACTATGTTTCTCCAGCTACTAGAGGCCCATAGAGGAAATGAACAAAGCCCTCAGAGAAATAACCAAAGAAATCGAGACTAACCAAGAGGAAACAAATCGTGCTATCAGAGAAATGACCACGAAAATTGAGGCAAACAGAGAAGAAATGCACAAAGCTCTCAAAGAAATGTCCACACAAATGAAGGCAAATAAAGAAGAAATAAACAAAGTTCTCATAGAAATACAGGCAATTATACCCAAAGAAGTAGAGGCACAATTAGTGATACATAGAGAGGAAACGGACAAAAAAATAGAAGCTATCATTGAAAAGCAGGAGTCCACATTCAAACAGATGAAGGAAATGGTGCAAGACATGAAAACAGAATTAGAATCAATAAAGAAAACACAAATAGAGAAAAACCCGGAGCTGGAGAACATAGAGAAAAGATCAGGCACTACAAAGGTAAGCATCACCAACAGAATACAAGAGATGGAAGAAAGAATCTCAGGAGCCGAAGATACACTTGCGGAAATTGACACGTCTCTGAAAGAAAAAATAAAATCAGAAAGGTTCCAAACACAAAACATTCAAGAAATCAAGGATACCATGAAAAGACAAAACCTAAGAATAATAGGAGTAGAAGAAAAAGAAAACATCAGGCTCAAAGGTCCGGAAAATATTTTCAAGAAAATTATAGAAGAAAACTTTCCCAACTTAAAGAAGGAGATGGCCATAAACATACAAGAGGCCTACAGAACACCAAGTAGACTAGACCAGAAAAGAAATTCTTCATGTCACATCATAGTCAAAACACTGAACCTACAAAACAAAGAAAAAAATTCTAAAAGCAGCAAGGGAAAAAGGCCAAGTAACATATGAAGGTAGACCTATCAGAATCACACCAGATTTCTCAACAGAAACTATGAAAGCCAGAAGGGCCTGGACAGAAATCATACAGTCCTTAAGGGACCACAGATTTACCCAGACTACTATACCCAGCAAAACTTTCAATCAACATAGACGGAGAATTCAAGATATTCCAAGACAAAACCAAATTTAAACAATATCTACATAGTAACCCAGCTCAACAGAACTTACTAGAAGGGAAACTCCAAACCAAAGAAAACAACTACATCGAAGGAAACAGAGGAAATAGATAACTACACAACAAAAAAACCAAAAGAAGACAAGCAATGAAACTCAGTGACACCACCAACACCACATCTAAAGTAAGTAACAATTGTTGGTCACTAGTTTCTATCAACATCAACGGACTCAACTCCCCAATTAAAAGACACAGACTAACAGAATGGTTGTAGAAACAGGATCCATCATTCTGTTGCATCCAAGAAACACACCTATGCAACAAAGATAAACACTACCTCAGAGTAAAGGGCTGGAAAAATGTCTTTCAAGCAAATGGTTCCAGAAAACAAGCGGGAGTAGCCATCCTAATATCTAATAAAATAGACTTTCAACCCAAGTTAATCAAAAAAGATAAGGACGGCCACTATATTCTCATCAAAGGAAAAGTCCACCAAGAGGACATCACAATTTTGAATATCTATGCCCCAAATACAAGAGCACCTACATTCGTAAATGAAACAATATTAAAGCTTAAATCA
The DNA here is from genome assembly GCF_907164565.1 of Psammomys obesus. Taxonomy (NCBI): domain Eukaryota; kingdom Metazoa; phylum Chordata; class Mammalia; order Rodentia; family Muridae; genus Psammomys; species Psammomys obesus. The sequence goes on from NW_026596069.1 coordinate 27,106,112, forward strand.
CACATTGATCCTAAAACCCTAATAGTGGGAGACTTCAACACTGCACTCTCACCAAGGGACAGGTCAACTAGACAGAAAACAAATAGGGAAATAAAAACACTTACAGAGACCCTAAATCAAATGGACCTAATAGACGTCTACAGATCTTTTCATCCAAACTCAAAAGAGTATACCTTCTTTTCAGCACCGCATGGAACCTTCTCCAAAATAGAGCATATAGTTGGTCATAAAGAAAGCCTCAACAGATCCAAAAAGATTGAAATAATCCCTTGTATTCTATCTGACCACCATGGACTTAAGCTGGACCTCAACAACAACAGAAATAACAAACTGCCTACACGCACATGGAAACTGAACAACCTGTTACTCAACGACAGCTGGGTTAAAGAAGAAATAAAGAAAGAAATTAAAGACTTCCTAGAATTCAATGAAAATGAAGGCACAACATACCAAAATTTATGGGACACACTGAAAGCAGTGCTCAGGGGAAAATTTATAGCACTAAGTGCTTGTAAGAAGAAATTCGTAACAGCACAAAGAAACAACTTAATGGCCCAACTGAAAACCCTAGAAAAAAAAGAAGCAGATACACCCAAGAGGAGCAGAAGGCTGGAAATAATCAAACTCAGGGCTGAAATCAATCAATTAGAAACAAATAAAACTATTCAAAGAATCAATGAAACAAAAAGCTGGTTCTTTGAGAAAATCAACAAGATAGACAAAGCCTTAGCCAAACTAACTAAAAAGCAGATAGAATCTATCCAAATCAACAAAATCAGAGATGAAAAGGGTGACATAACTACAGACACAGAGGAAATTCAAACAATCATTAGGTCATACTACAAAAGCCTATATGCTACAAAATTTGAAAATCTAAATGAAATGGACAATTTTCTCCATCCCCGATCTCAAGTTGTACTACAAAGTAATAGTAATAAAAACTGCATGGTATTGGCATAAAAACAGAAAGGAGGATCAATGGAACCGCATAGAAGACCCAGAAATAAACCCACACACCTATGAATACTCGATTTTTGACAAAGAAGCCAAAACCATTCAATGGAAAAAAGACAGCATCTTCAACAAATGGTGCTGGTCCAACTGGATGTCCACATGCAAAAAAATGAAAATAGATCCCTATTTATCACCCTGCACAAAACTAAAGTCCAAGTGGATCAAAGACTTCAACATAAAACCAGATACTCTAAATCTGTTAGAAGAAAAAGTGGGGAACAGCCTAGAACTCATTGGCACAGGAGACAACTTCCTGAACAGAACACCAACAGCACAGGCTCTAAGAGCAACAATCAATAAATGGGACCTCATGAAACTGAACAGCTTCTGTAAAGCAAAGGACACTGTCATCAAAACAAAACGACTGCCTACAGATTGGGAAAGAATCTTCACTAACCCTTTATTGGACAGAGGACTAATATCGAGTATATACAAAGAACTAAAGAAGCTGAAAAGCAGCAAACCAAGTAATCTACTTAAAAAATGGGGAACAGAGCTAAACAGAAAATTCTTGACAGAGGAATATCGAGTGGCAGAGAAACACTTAAAGAAATGCTCATCCTCATTAGCCATCAGGGAAATGCAAATCAAAACGACCCTGAGATATCACCTTACACCCATCAGAATGGCCAAAATGAAAAACTCAAGGGACAACACATGCTGGAGAGGTTGTGGAGAAAGGGGAACCCTCCTCCACTGCTGGTGGGAATGTAAACTGGTACAACCACTCTGGAAATCTATCTGGTGCTTTCTAAGACAATTAGGAATAGTGCTTCCTCAAGATCCAGCTATACCACTGCTAGGTATATACCCAAAGTTTGCTCAAGTACACAAAAGGGATATTTGCTCAACCATGTTTATAGCAGCTTTATTTGTAATAGCCAGAACCTGGAAACAACCCAGATGTCCATCAACGGAGGAATGGGTACAGAAATTGTGGTATTTGTACACAATGGAATACTATTCAGCAATCAAAAAGGAGGAAATCATGAAATTTGCAGGCAAATGGTGGGATCTAGAAAAGATCATCCTGAGTGAAATATACCAGAAGGAGAAAGACAAACACGGTATATACTCACTTATATAGACCTATAAGATATAATAAACATAATGAAATCTATACACCTAAAAAAGACAAGAGAGCGGACATGGGGTAAGATGATCAATCCTCGTTTAGAAAGACAGATGGGATGCGCATTGAACATTGACAGGAGTCTACTGAGCGCATTGGAAAGACTCTAGCTAGCAGTGTTTTCAAAGCAAAGACTCATGACCAAACCTTTGGCAGAGTACAGGGAATCATAAGAAAGAAGGGGATTTAGTCTGATGAGGAAAGGATAGGAGCTCCACAAGGACCAAAGATATCTGGGCACAGGCTCTTTTCTGAGACTGACATGCAACCAAGGACCATGTATGAATGTAACCTAGAACCTCTGCTCAGATGTAGCCTGTGGTAGCTCAGTAACCAATTGGTTTTCCCATAGTGAGGCGAACAAGGACTGTTTCTAACAGAAACTCAATGACTGGCTCTTTGGCCTCCCCACCCCCCAAGGGACAAGCAGTCCTGTTAGGCCACAGAGGAGAGCTTTGCAGCCAGTCCTGAAGATACCTGACAAAACAGGATCAGATGAATGGGGAGGAGGTCCCCCCTATCAGACTTGGCAAGGGGCACGGTGGAGAGGAGGGAGGGAGGGAGGGACTGGGAGGGAATGAGGGATCGGGACACGACTGTGGTACAGAGTTAATAAAATGTAAGTGATAAGAAAAAAATAAAATACAAAAAAAAAAAAAAAAGAAAAATGGTATTCTACAATTTTCTCTTTCAGGGTTTCAGATGAGGAATCCAGTGACACTAAATTTCTTCTTGTGGGAAAATTGTTTCTGCTGGATGCTCTCAAGAGTTTTTCCTTGTCTTTGTTTTTGGCATGTTTAATTTTCTTGGAATATTTTTTGAGATATCACTGCATGGAATTATTTCATGTGGAATTAATTAAAGATAACTTTGCATGGACTTTCTTGTTCTTTTATCTTGTTTGGAGTTTTATTTAATAGTACTTCTGTTTCTGTGACAAAATGCTTGACAGGAGCAATGTAAAGATTTTGACTAACAAACTATTATGTAAAGGTACAGCCCACCACAGAAAGTAGGAGCATGATACATCTAGTCCTATTGTATCTGCAGTCAGGAAGCAGAGTGTGATAACCTTTGGGCCTTGTCATTTTCTTGTCTTGTGACTTTCTTGTCATTTTCTGTCTGAGACTCAGGCCCTGGTGATGTTGCTCCCTGTTATTCCCCTTCAGTTTATCCAATCTAAAAACTCACACAGGCATGCTTAGATTCTCAGTGGTAACTATAGATGCTCTCAATTTGGCATCATTATCTATCACAGGGGCCTCTTTAGTATTTTTAATTTGTGATGTACATTCTATTATGTTTAAAAAATTTTCACTTTTGTTGAATGTTTTTTTTTTTTCAAACTCACCCCTTAATATGAATGCCCTTTTTCTGAAGCCTCTCAGATTCCTGAGACTTGTTCATTTTTACTTGCTATTTTCTGTCTGTTATGCAGATTGATCTCTGGGGTATTACTCAGGTTGGCAACAGATTCATTCTGCTCCCTGAATGGTTTCCTTAGACACTGTGTATGAGAGATGTATAGTTAATGTTGAGTGGTGTTGACACTAAGTCCCCCTAGCCTTCCTTTCTATTACAACACAAGGAGCAGGAGAAGGGTCACATTACTGCTCTGCATGGATAAAAGTTCTTTTTTCACTTTTTTTTCTTTTAAACTATACAAGATTGGGCTTCTGGTTACTCAGCACAGCAGAGAAGAGCTAGAAATCTAAGTTTTCCCTTTACCAGTGTGGATTGGCCTGGAGAATGACATTTGCTTATGGAATATTGCAATTTTCCTATAATAGTTACTATGTAAAATTTTTTATTTTACCATGCCTATTTCCTGGTCCTTTTAACTCACAGTTTTATATGTTTTAGTCCGGTATTTTGGACTGTAAATTGCTTTTGCATCAGTCTGAATGTCTGGCAGAATAACAATTAAGGTACTAATCTTTGTCTGGTCATGAGGAGGTAGAGACAGTGAATGCTCAGAGCCCTCCAAAATGTCCTGTCTTACCAGGGAGTTTGGTCTGGAGGTTCCCTGCTTCTGCCTTCCTAGGCTGTGTTCATAGTCACGACACCACAGCCACTTGGATTTTATTTTTTTACTTTTATCTCTATTTTCATTAATTATAGTTTATTCACTTTGTATCCTACCTGTACTCCATCCATCCTCCCCTCCCTTTTCTCCACTCAGGCCCCTCCCCCAGTCCACTGATAGGGGAGGTCTTCCTCCCTTCCTTCTGATCCTAATCTATCAGGTCTCATCAGGAGTGGTTGCATTGTCTTCCTCTGTGTCCTGGTAAGGCTGCTCCTCCCTCACGGGGAGGTGATTAAAGAGCAGGCCAATCAGTTCATGTCAGAGACAGTCCCTGTTCCCTTTACTAGGGAATCCACTTGGACACAGAACTGCCACGGGCTACATCTGTGCAGGCTTTCTAGGTTATCTCCATGAATGGTTCTTGGTTGGAGTATCAGTCTCAGAAAACACCTGTGCCAAGATATTTTGGTTCTGTTACTCTCCTTGTGGAGCTCCTGTCCTCTCCAGGTCTTACTATTTCCCCCTCCTTTCATAAGATTCCCTGTACTCTGCCCAAAGTTTGGCTGTAAGTCTCAGCATCTGCTTTGATATCCTGCAGGGTAGAGCCTTTAGGTCCTCTGTGGTAGGCTCCTGTCCTATTTCCTGTTTTTTCCCTCTTCTGATGTCCATCCTCTGCCTTTCTGAAGGAGGATTGAGCATCTTACCCAGAGTCCTCCTTCTTGATTAGTTTTTTTAGGTGTACAAATTTTAGTATGTTTATCCTATATTTTATGTCTAATATCCACTTATGAATGAGTATATACCCTGTGTGTCTTTCTGCTTCTGGGATATCCCACTTAGGATGATCCTTCCAGTTCCCACCATTTACCTGCAAATTTCATGATTTCCTTACTTTTAATTGCTGAATAGGGGAAAAGCCTTGAACTCATTGGCACAGGAGACAACTTCCCGAACAGAACACCAACAGCACACGCTCTAAGAACAACAATCAATAAATGGTACCTCATGAAACTGAAAAGCTCCTGTAAAGCAAAGGACACTGTTGCCAGAACAAAATGACTGCCTACAGATTGGGAAAGGGTTTTCACCAACCCTCTATCTGACAGAGGGCTGATATCCAGAATATAAGGAACTCAAGTTAAACAGCAACAAATCAAGTAATCTAATTAAAAATAAAATACAGAGATGAGCAGAGAATTCTTAATAGACAAATATAGAACAACAAAGAAACACTTCAAGAAATGCTCAATGTCCTTAGTCATCAGGGAAATGTGACCCTGAAATTTCACCTTACACCCGTTAGAATGGCTAAGATCAAAAACTCAATTGACAGTAAATGCTGGAGAGGATGTGGAGAAAGAGGAACCCTCCTCCACTGCTGGTGGGAATGTAAACTTTTACAACCACTTCGGAAATCAATCTGGTACTTTCTCAGACAATTAGGAATAGTGCTACCTCAAGATCCAGCTTTACCACTTCTAGGTATATATCCAAAAGAGGCTCAAGTACACAATAAGGACATTTGCTCAACCATGTTTGTAGCAGCTTTATTTGTAATAGTCAGAAGCTGGAAACAACCCAGATGCCCCTCAGTTGAGGAATAGATACAGAAATTGTGGTACACTTGGATTTCTAAAACTGAGTTCTGGGGATTTGTATCCTGGTATAAACACCTGTGCTTGTCTAAGCACTTTAAACACTAAACCATCGCTTCAAGTGTATTTATAGTTTTACCTGTGTTTTTGTCAATTTCTTGGGTTAAGTAATTTTTCCGTAAATACAGGGAATAACAGTCTTTTAAACCTTTTAAACTTAAAATATTTCATGTTAGGCATTTAATTAATTAATGAGAATTTTTTTTCAGTGTGGTAAGAATACACTTTAAGTTATTTTTTTTCAGTAGATAAACAGTTGTTTAAACTTCATTTTTTTGTGTGATCCATTCAATCATAGAATGCTATATCTTTTCTATACCTCTTTTCCTTTAGAGTGCCTCATTAGAGTAAATTAATCTATTGGTATGTCTTTTTCCCATGTACAAATTTCATCATTATATAATTAGAAAGTAAATCTTGATTGTAAATGCTATATATGTAAGCACAACTTATTCCATTATTGCTTTTACTCAAATTTGCTTAGATATTCTATATTTTTGTCTTATAGACAATTTTGTTAAGTATTATACAAAATTGACATATTTGTTATGTTGAGTATTCAATCCTTTAGCATAATATTTAGTGATTCATCTATTTCTCTTCTGTTAATATAATCACGTAATACATATCTACTTTGGGCTCCTTTCAGTAAATATGATGCTATTTAAAATATCTAATTTTCACACATCTCAGCAGTTTCTTTTCTGTAATTTCTGTTATATATAGGTAGATTCCTACCTCTTAAGTTCAGTTTCCAAACCTTGTGTATTGGTCCCAGACTGATAAAAAGCTTTTCCAAAGATTCTGGTGAACAATCAAAGAGAATGCTAGTACTTTGTTCTTGCCAAGAGGCTGACTTGGGAAGGTTCTGTCTCAGGTAGAGGCTACATCCTCAAGGGAGTTAAATTTTTGATTCCTGGAAACCTAGATTTTTCTCATGGAGACTGGAGTTATTAGTCTCAGGCCCTATGTGCTAGGTCTGTGATGCACGTAAGATACCTTGTATTCCTTCTGACTTTGTCTCATTGTATGACAGCTTTCTGCTGACTCTGTCCTAGTTCCCCCTGAAAAAGGTGTAAAAGATGTAGTACTTCTTTATCATCTTGGCATAAGACACAACTAGAAATCCTTATGTTAGAAATCCTGATCTCAAACATTCCTATCTGTTTTATTTTCTGAACTCTTGTCCTCCTTCTCAGGAACTGGTCACTGAAGAAGCACCTGCTGTTCCAGGTAATTGATAGATTTTTCCCTTCTATGGTTCTTTTTGTTTGTTTGTTTGCACTTCTTTGTATTTATCATATCTTTCATTTTTTTTCGTGCTACAAATGTCATTTAAATTCTTTAATAGTTACTCTATTTCAATTTATTTATGTGTACACACGTGTGTTTGTAAATCTTTACCATGAATGTACAACACTTGAAGAGGTCAGAAAAAGTGTCAGTTAGATTTCCTGAACTGCCTGCTGTGTGTTCTGTGAACCAAACTGTGGTCCTCTAGAAGAACAGCAGCTACCTTTATCACTGACCCGTTTCTTCAGCCCTTAACAGTTACTCTTAGATGTTCAATTGCAAACAGAAAGTAAATTGTATTTTGTTCAGTTTTTATGTCTAGTCTTTATAGAACTTGCAGTAAAATTTCTTTTAAGTGATTGAATATGCTTTTTCTGTCTTTGGTATTTTTTAGTAAAGCTTTTTTATTAATTTCATCAGATAAGCCACAGAATACCAGAATATATAATAACAATATCATTAGCTAAATTTAATGAGGTTTTAAAATAGATTTTTATGTTTTTCTTAGTTTATCATGTCATAATTCTATTTCTTCATGGATTTGTTGTAATCCTCATTTCTTCATGATGAAAGGACATGTTTATATTCAAGTGTCATTGTTTACTTTAGCATTTAAATGTGTCTTTACAGATACGGTTATAGATATATTTGAATATTAATTTGTAAACATAAGGAAAATGAAATTTTAGCAAGAATATCATGAATACAAACTTATGGAAAGTAACTCATAAATACAAACGTAAGCAAAGTTTGGATAATGAATATTTGATTTAAAGGATTAGATTATCTTTTTTGTACATATGACTAGTTATTAAAATAAGTTTTACACTTATACTTCATAAGATATATTGTTTTATGTATTTATAAATTTGTTTTATAATTGTTAGATATAAAAAGTGGGCAGTTGTCTAACTAGGTTATGTTTCTTTGCCATCCATACTATAAATAAAGCCACATTAGGCCTCATTCCTATTTAAATATGTTATCAAGCTTGTGCATAGGTTATCTCAGCCATAAAAACTCAGGGATGGGTGAAAAGAAGAAAATTATTTAAAAGGAACGCTATATATAAAGTTAATTCATCTCCTTAGTAAATCAGATAAGCAATTTTCTTTTATGTTCACACACAGCAGGGCTTATATTGCTTTTGTCCTTCCCCGAAATACCAGACTAGATTTTCATAGTTTTATTGTGCTATGTTTATGCCAAAACAAGACTGGAAGCCAATGACCCACTTAATCTCACTATCTTTTTTTGCTCTTTTAAAATTTTTTTAATATTACTTACAGTTTATTCACTTTGTATCCCAGCTATAGCCCCTTCCCTCATTCTCTTCCAATCCCTCCCTCCCTCTCTCATCTTCTCCCATGCCCCTCTCCAAGTCCACTGATAGGGGAGGTCCTCCTCCTCTTCCATCTGACCCTAGCCTATCAGGTCTCACAGGACAGGCTGCATCATCTTCCTCTGTAGCCTGGTAAAGTTGCTCCCTGCTCAGGGGGAGGTGATCAAAGAGCCAGACAATGAGTTCATGTCAGAGACAGTCCCTGTTCCCCATACTAGGAAACCCACTTGGAGACTGACCTGCCATGGGCTACATGTGTGTAAAGGTTCTGGGTTATCTCCATGTGTGGACTTTGGTTAGAGTATCAGTCTCAGAAAAGACCTCTGTGCCCAGATATTTTGCTATTTTGCTTCTGTTGCTCTCCTTGTAGAGTTCCTCTCCTATCCAGGTCTTTCTATCTCTCTCTTTTTTTTTTCATAAGATTCCCTGTACTCTGCCCAAAGTTTGGCTATGTATCTTAGCATCTGCTTTGTAGTCTTTCAGAGGCCCTCTGTGGTAGACTCCTGTCCTGTTTCCTGTTTTCACCTTCTTCTGATGTCCATTCCATTTGCCTTTCTGAGTGAGGACTGATCATCTTACCCAAGGTCCTCCTTCTTGATTAGCTTCTTTAGGTGTACAGATTTTAGTATGTTTATCCTACATTATATTTCTAATATCCACTTGTAAGTGAATATATACCATGTGTGTCTTTCTGCCTCTGGGATACCTCACTCACTGTGATCTTTTCTAGTTCTTACCATTTGCCTGCAAATTTCATGATTTTCTTGTTTTTAACTGCTGAGTAGTATCCATTGTGTAAATGTACCACAATTTGTGTATCCATTCCTCAGTTGAGGGACATCTGGGTTGTTTCTGTATTCTGGCTATTATGATTAAATCTGTACCTTGGTGTGACTCTATCTAAGCAAATGGAAGACCTGTTTGAAAAAAACCTTCAAGTTTCTGAAGAAAGAAATTGGAGAAAATATCAGAAGCTAGAAAGATCTCCCATGTTCATGGATTGGTAGGATTAACACCCTACCAAAAGCAATCTACAGATTCAATGCAGTTCCTATTGAAGTAACAACACAATTCTTTACAGACCTTGCATGACTAATTCTCAAGTTCTTATGAAAAATTAAAAATATCCAGAATTGCAAAAACAATCCTGTACAACAACTGATCATCTGCTGGTATCTCCATCCCTGATCTCAATCTGTACCACAGAGCAACAGTAATAAAAACTGCATGGTACTGGTATAGAAACAGAATTGTGGATCAATGGAATCAGATAGAAGACCAAGAAATAAACCCACATACCCACAGATACTTGATTTTTGACAAAGAAGCCAAAACCATAAAATGGAAAAAAAGACAGCATCTTCAACAAATTGTGCTGGTCTAGCTGGATATCTACATGTAGAAAATGCAAATAGATCCACATTTATCACCCTGCACAAAACTAAAGTCCAAGTGGATCAATGACCTCAACATAAAACCAGACACACTAAATCTGTTGGAAGAGAAAGTGGGGAAGAGCCTTGAACTCATTGTCACAAGAAACAATTTCTTGAACAGAACACCAACACACAGGATGTAAGATCAACAATCAATAAATGAGACCTTGTGAAACTGAAAAGCTTCTGTAAAGCAGAGGACACTGTCCTCAGAATAAAATGACAACCTACAGACTGGGAAAGATTCTTCACCAATCTTATATCTGACAAAGGGCTAATATCCAGAATATATAAATAATTAAAGAAGTTAAAAAGCAACAAATCAAGTAATCTAATTAAAAATGGGGTGCAGAGTTAAACAGAATTCTCAATAGAGGAATATTGAATGGCAGAGAAACAATTAAAGAAATGCTCAATGTCCTTAGTCATCAGGGAAATGCAAATTAAAATGACCCTGAGATTTCATCTTACACCCATCAGAATGGTAAGATCAAAAACTCAATTAACAGCAAATGGTGAAGAGGATATGGAGAAAGGGGAACACTTTTCCATTGCTGGTGGGAATGTAACCTTTTATAAGCACTTTGGAAATCGGTCTATGCTTTCTCAGACAATTAGGACTAGCACTTACTCAAGATCCAACTATACCATTCCTAGAAATATATACAAAATTTGCTCTAGTACAGAACAAGAACATTTACTCAACCATGTATGTAATCTTTATGTTTTTTTAAAAATTCCAATTTGTATTTACATACATCATCAGTTTTTTTTTAAATTACATCCAGTAACTATTTGTCTATTTCATATAAATCACTGAAGCACATTGACTGGGTTTTTAATTTTTTAATGTGCATAAGTGTTCTGCCTAAATATGTGATCATCCCGTGCATCCTTGGTGCTTCCAGAGGCCAGAGGAAGTTATCAGACTTCATGGTACTGGGATTCCACCCAGGTTTAAGCCAACAGGTGGATATGTGGACACAAACAGAAAGTGCACTTAAGCCCAAAGCCATTTCTCCAGCCACGTCTTGGGTTTTAGAGTGCAACACTATTGTCAAACCATTTTTGGTCATCTTTCGTAATTTCAGGTGCTCATAAAACATAATCCAAACTTATTCTGTCTTTTGGTTATCATACACAAGGTAATTCTTGACCATGAAACTGTTTGTGAATATAAAAAAGTAAAAAAATAAAATTAGGAGGTGATTTAGATTCTGAAAGCTGGAAATCAAGTTTTTGTAAGTGTTTTCAAATCGAAAATTGAGCCTACTCTCTAGCAAAGTGATATTTTATTTTACTCAGCTACTCAAAAAAATAATGTAATGGCTTCTTGTAGAATTGTTCACATCATAATGGCTCCTGTATCTCTTTGATAGACAATATGGTAAACAGATGGTGCTCCATGAAGACAGATTTTTTTTTCTTTCAAATGTCAATAGAGCCTTAAGGGTCCATATTTTCCCAAGCATGAAGCCAAATCTGACATACCACAAAGTGTGAAAGTACTTCATAATGCCCACTGAGCAGTAAATACACAGGTTTTCAAGCATCCTAAGATGATTATGGATGAGTCTGAATTAAGCACTTTAAGGAGGTTTGTGTAGGCTTTCTATATGGACATAGCAATAACAGTATCTCATTATTCACTAGAGTATCTTTCATTTTGACTATGGAAACCCCTTTTACTTTTTCTTTGTCAAATCACAGTATAAGATAATGTCATTGACATAATGTAATTACCACATCAATATAAAAAATCAGAGGCAGTTAAAAAATTTGAATTGACAATCAGATTTTTTGAGCAATATATTATACCTTGTACCACCCTACAGAATATGGTATAAACATAATTCTTGTTTTTTCATTTACAGTTAAAGAAAACTTTTCTACATATCATGTAGGAACCAGAATACTGCAAACTCTGTTTCATACCCAGTACTTTTATTTCTCAGTAACATTAATTATTTATTTCTATCAGATACTATTTTATCATGACAGGGTTTTTGCATTTATTCATACTATTAATTTTTGAGGCCAGAGAAGGGACTTGTGCTGTGTTGCATGTATGGAAGTTGGAGGATAAGTTTACAGAAATCAGTTCTTTCAGTCTACCATGTGGTTTCTAGAGAATTGAACTCACATATCCAGGCTTGACTGCAAAGTCTTTATTCGTTGGGGCATAATAACCAGTCCCAATACCACTTTTTAAAAAACATATAGTTTTTTAAAGCATATTCACAGGCATTTCAAAAACAGTGCACACTCATCTTGAATAATAAACTTGACACACACAAGGTTTTGAAAATCATTCTAAAATATTTATTCTAGGATATCCTATTGTGTAGGGAAACATAGACATGAGACACATTGAGTCTGCATATTCAATCAGATTAGTACAATATCCTTTTAATCAATAATTCCTAAATTCTCAGAGCCTTAACAAATACCAATTTTTTCTGTTTTTTTTTTTTTTCCAACAACTAGGCTTTGATTATTTATTCATAGTATAGCATCTTATTTTCCTGATGCTTCTATGTTACAGAACTCTTCTCCTTATATGATTTAATTTTTAACATTTCTTTTCTTTATAAAATAATGTTTAAAATAGTTGTTTATAGTAATTGGAGAAAATAATATTTTTATAATACTTTCTTTTTTTTTTTAAAATAATTTTAACTCTTATTTTTATTATTTACCCAGACATTTCATAAGAGTGTATAAAATATATATGTGGAGGTGGATGCCAGAAGAGGGCAGGGGATTCCCCAGCCCTAGCTCCCGGCTAGTTAACAGGCAGAAGTGAGCTACCTGATGTGGTTGCTGAGACTTGAACTTAGATCCTCTGAAATATCAGCAGGTGCTCTTAACCTCCAAGCCATTTCTCCAACCCCTTTCCTAATTTTGTGATTATTCAGTGTGGGTCAGTTGAATGCTTTACTTAAGTCATTCTACTAATTCCTAGAACCTCACAGATTCCACTGAGTCCTCTGCATTAAACATAAAACGTCGAGAGTCTGTGAGGGGCCGGGCTTATTATCATTTGCCTACATCGTCTCAAAACTGACTTGCATGCACTAATCAAGTCTCAGGATATCCCAATTCTCTGGAAAGTACAAAATTTATAATCTGCAAAACTAACCAACCAACCAAATAAAACCAAAATATGAGAATGGGCAGACACTGGAGGTTGGGATACCATATAAGGGAATACTTCAATTCCAAGAAGAATTTTTCAATGTACATTTCTGCCAATAGTATTTTCAAACAATTGTATTTGTAGTCCAGAAGCAGTATAATTTAAAAAACTATAGCATAGATGTTCTTTGTATTAGGTAGTATGTACGTTTTTATTGTCTACTTATACTCTATAAACCTCAGAGGATAATAATGAAAGCAAAGATAAAAACCCAAAATGTTAAGAGTTGATTTAATTCAGAATGAAATATGTAATAATAGTATTGATCAAGGCAGGTGTCTTTGGGTTTAGGAGATAATAGGTATAAGTGGAGAAATGATGAAATGCATCAAAATCATATGCACTAGAGTTAATTGAAATGTAGTAAGAAGTTAGTTACAGACTGCTTTTTCTCAAAAGAGATGTGGAGTACAAAATAAAGTTACCTTATGAACTCATGTCCTGCTACGGATAATGCATTCTGTTCTTACAAAATACTTAGAAAACTCTGAATCAGATATTCTCACACAACTAGCTTTGAATTAGCTGTTAATTTAGAAACTAAATCAACCACATGAAATCTCTACTCCTGCTTTCTATCCTGTTCTCAACACTGGAGGTGGCAGACCCAGTGACAATATATGAAATTATTCACGTAATTATTTCATCTACTCCTGAGATTTGGAGACAAAGTTTACTGTAGGATCAACTGTTATAAGAAGGGATGGGGAAAATATCAAGAAGATTTTCTCAATGATCCCAGTCTGAAGGATCAAAGATTAAAATATGAGATAGTTTGTAATCATTTGCCAGGATCTACCTTTAATCCTGTGGCATCCACAGATAATTTACAGCAATCCTCTCAGTCTTTGATACTGAAAACTTAGTTTGAAAAAAAAAATGTATGGAGAATGTAGTATGAATCTGAGCCTGTCCATTCAACTAACCTTAGTTGCCTCAGCTGTGCCAAAAAAAAAAAAATCTATTTTGCTTTCTAAATCTTATGGCAGTACCCCCCCCCATTAGAATTCTCTAAACCAAAGCCAAATAAAGAAGGTGATATTGAAAAATGCGACACAGGTTTCTTTTTTAAATCACAGAAAGATAATGGAAAAAGGCATTGATAGTGTCAGATTGGAAACAGATTACTGTGGTGGTTTGAATGAAAATAGCCCCCATAGACTCACAAGAAATGGCATTATTGATGCGGCGTGGTTGGAGTAGGTGAGCCCTTGTTGGAGAAAGTGTGTCACTAAGGGTGGGCTTTGAGGTTTCAGAAGCTGAGCAAGGAAGGCCCAGTATCACTCTCTCTTCCTGCTAACTATAGATCCAGATTTAGAACTTTCAGCTTCTCTAGTATCATGGCTGCTTCTTGCCATGATAATGAACTAAACCTTTCGACCCCAAAGTAAATGTTTTCCTTTAGAAGAATTGCTGAGATCATGGTGTCTCTTGACATCAATAAAAATGTTAACTAAGACAACTGCCAAGTTCTAGACTTACTGGTTCTGACTTGGTTTGGGATATGGCCTTTGGAGTTTATGATTCATTTAGATGTTCTAACCAGGTTCTTGCTTGTTCTATTTTAGAGAGGAAAGTATATCACAATCCTCCAGTTTCTACATGAGCAAGCTTTTCTGTTTGGAGAGGATTTGTCTTTGGCAAACTCTAATTCAGAATGAAAGGGAGAGAGAGTCTCTCCATAAATGAGTTATATGGCTAAGTCTGGGTTTATATTTGAGCCAGAATAAGAATCTAGGTGACACCTCCACAAATCTTTGCTGAGACCTGGTCTTATGCTTGTTGGACAGTAAGAATCTGAAGTAGTCTTCTTCATGTACATTTTTATTTATGTATTGTTATATGCAACATATTTTGATCATATTCTTTATTTTTTTCCTTCGATAACCCCCACCTCCCCACCCACTCAGCTTTATGATCTCTCTCAGATCATAAAGCTTTTGTCTCTCTCTTTCTGTATGTCTTTCAAAAAATCAAAATAAAAGACAAAAACACACCAAAACAACAAACAATAAAACAAACAAACAAACAAACACAGACTATGTTTTGCGCTGACCAAAACTGAGCATGACTCTTGCCCTGGAGTGTGGTTGCTATACCCAGTGTCATTCTGTTGAAGAAAACTGATTTTCTTTCTCTGGTGATAAATACAAAAAAGTTCTTGGATAGGGGTTGAACTTTGTACTCACTTCCTCTTCTCCTTGCTAGGTTTTTTTTTTTTTCTGGCTTGAATTTGTATAGTTCTTATGCATGCTGTCACAGTCTCTGTGAGTTCATATTTACATCAGCTCTATTATGTCTAGAAGACACTGTTTCCTTGGAGTTATCTACCACCACTGGCTCTCACAGTCTTCCAGTTTCTTCTTCCACATAGATCTGATCCATGAACATGGAGTGGGATAAATACAGCCCATTAAGGATTGCGTGTTCCAAATTCTCTCACTCTGCACATTGTCTTGTTGTGAGTCTTTATGTTAAATACTACTGCAAGAAAAAAGCTTCTCTAGTGAGGGTTGAGAAATGCACTGGACAAAGCAGTATACCATTAGGAGTTGTTATGTCATTATGTCCATTTAGCAGAATATTAGCAGGTGGGTTTTCTCTAAAGAGCATGACCTGTAGTCTCATGTATTTGGCATCATTAACAGCACCAGATGTGGATTCCACCTCATGAAGCAGCCCTTAAATCTGCTCAAAAAGTGGTCAGTTACATTTATAATATTTGTGCTTTTATTGCACCAGTATATATTGCAGGCATGCCACTACCATATGTCATAGAATGTGGGGCACGTAGACAGTGCCACCAGGGAATATGGCATGCAGCTAGAGTGAGGTGGAGATATATACAGACCCTTGAAATCTCATTCTTGAGATTGCCACGAGTAAGGATAGCTCCCTCCTATTTTGTGCCAACATGCCCTGGCTCAGGTAGTTTTAAACTCCCACCTTCACAATTCTTGGAGTAGTCACGTAGCCTGGCACTTGGAATTTCTCTCTGTGTAAATAAAGCATCACCAACATCTCAGTCACAAACAATGATATGAATCGACCCTTGGAAAACCTTCCCACTCCTCCAAGGTTCATATATCCCTGTTCACCCCCCAATAAAATGGCCATGCTGTATCACTGAATATTGTCTGAGGTTGTTGTCTCACCAGAGAGCTTTAAGAGCTGCTTTGGAGAAGACTTCTCTTTCCCGGCATTCACCACTGGACATCTGGTGTCTGTATGTTATAATGCTTGCATGCTCTGAAAAGAAGAAGCAGAAGGAGCAGGGCTTCTTCCTAGAGCTCATCTGTCTGGGCTGGGATCACAGACTTACGTGTTCTGGCTCTCCTTTATCCTTCACAGCCTTGTGTGCAGCGATGCCGGGACATGCTGAGGGAGGAAGCAGAGCGTGGAACCATAACAGAATTCATAGAGTTGTGACATTGATGATTACTTCTCTCCTCTGGCCACTTCTACAATACCTTCTATTACTATGAATGTTGGTCACTAGGAGTGAAACTTCTGGTTGGACACAAGCTAGGTTTTCTCATGTTAAATAACATAAAGTAAGTTTTGTTTTCAGAAATAGGTCAGATTGTGAAGTGAAACCAATCTTACTGGTAAGCATGTCCATTAAATCCATAGTTATTCAGTGTTGTACTTGAAGTTCTAAACAATTGAATCAGAGCAAGACGATACAAATAGGAGAGAAGTCACACAATCTTTGTTTGCAAACAACACGATTTTATACATAAAATACCCTGATGATTTCACCAGAACACTTCTGTAGCAGACAAACACTTTCAGCCAAGTAGCAGAATCAAAATTAATACACAAATCACTAGCTTTCCTATCTATAAATTACACAAATAATGATAAAGAAATCAGTGAAATAGCACCTTTCCCAATCACCTCAAAAATTCTCTTAGAATAATTCTAGCTCAGCAAGTGAAACACGTAACAAATGATGTAAGACATTGAAGGAAATAACTGAAGAAGCCATAGGAAATGGAAAGACCCTTCCACATACATGTTCATGAAACATTAGGATTAGGATTGTGGAAATGCATATGAATCCAAGATGGTTGTGCTGGGAGGACACTGTGTCTCAGGAGGAGGAGGACAGCAGTGATGGCAGAGTGATCAAGACACAAAACTCTGTGCCCTAAAACACCAGTGATTGTGTTTCCCATGTTCTTCAAGAGAGCTGTGCCTAGAAAACAGTATAAGAACAACAACAGCAGCTCCAGCTCACTAAGTTCAGAACAAGAAACCCAACAGCAGGGCAGCTGTCTCCAGGACTTCTCCGGGTGAGAGGAGGGTCCCTCTGCCTAACAAAGACCACATCTACCACACAGTTCTATAGGACCAAGGAGCTGTGACAATTCCTGAGAAACACTGGCCATTCAGTGACCATACCCAAAAAGCTGAGGAGGCCTCCTTCAGTAAAAATCATTTTCCTGCCAAGGGATTCTCTCCACCACAGGATTCCAGGAAGCACCAGATTCCAGCCAACATCTAAGTTAGCCCAGTGGGTAGAGGCCAATGTAAAAGCTCAACCAACAAAAGACAGGGCAATATGACATCTCCAGAACCCAGTTATCCAGGGGCAAGCAGCCCTGGATAGCCTAGCATAAAAGAAATTCAGGAAGATGACCTTACATCTATGTTTATGAAGAGGATAATAGAGGAAACAAATAAAATGAGTAAAGAATTAGAGGAAGATAAGTAAAAAAGATTATGGCCATCTGTAAAGAAATGAAGGAAGATGAAAGCCAAAAAATTATGGCCATACATAAAGAAATATCGGAAGATGCAGCCAAACAGTTTGTGGCCTTTAGAGAAGAAATAATTAAATTATTGAAAGAGATAAAAGAAAAAGAGGAATGTTCAAACAAACAGGTGAAGAAATTGAAGGAAAAACAGGAAAACATTCAGATAGATGAAGGAAATGAACAAAATGGCTCAAGATCTGAAGATAGAATTGGAAAAATTAAAATTTTTTTAATTTTTTAATTTAGATCTCATACAAACAAAGGAAATCATGGAGAGGAAGAACTTAGGGAAGAAAACAGGAACTACAGAGGTAAGCATAACCAACAGATTACAAGAGATAGAAGAAAGAATCTCAGGTGTGGAAGATACAATGGAAGAAATCGATGTATCCATCAAAGAAAATGTTAAATCTAAAACATTCCTGACACAGATCATCCAAGAAATTCATGAAAAGACAAAACCTAAGAAAAATAGGTATAGAGGAAAAAGAAGATTCCTTCCTCCAAGGTCCAGAAAATATTTTCGACAAAATCATAGAAGAAAATTTTCACAACTCAAAGGAGAGGCCTATAAAAATACAAGAGACCTACAGAACACCTAATAAATTAGACCAGAAAAGAAAATCCTCCTAGCACATAATAATCAAAAGAATAAGTATACAGAACAAAGAAAAAATACTAAAAGCTGCAAGGGGAAAAAGCCAAGTAACATATAATGGCAAACCCATTAGAATCACACTTGACTTCTCAACAGAGACTGTGAAAGCCAGAAGGGTCTGGACAGATATCATGCAGACCCTAAGAGAACACAGGTGTCTGCTTAGACTATTATACCCAGCAAAACTGTTAGTCATCATAGATGGAGGAAAGAAGATATTCAACAATAAGAACAAATTTCAGCAATACCTACACACAAATCCAGAGTTACAGAAGATGCTAGAAAGAAAAATATAACCCAGGAAAGCTAACTACATTCAGGAAAACACAGGAAATGAACAAGCTCACTACAGCAAAACTAAAAGTAGCCAAGCACACAAACACACTACCACAACCAACAGCAAAATCAAAGCATCTAACAGCCACTGGTCATTTATCTCCCTGAACATCAGTGGACTCAACTCTCCGATAAAAACACACAGACTAACAGAATGGTTATGTAAACAAGACCCAACAATCTGCTGCATACAAGAAACACACCTACGTCACAAGGATAGACATTACCTGAGAGTGAAGTGCTGGAAGAGTTTTCTAAGCAAATGGACCCAAGAAGCAAGCAGGAGTAGCCATTCTAATATCTAATAGAATAGATTTTCAACCAAAATTAGTCAAAAGAGATGGGGAGGGTCATTTCATACTCATCAAAGGAAAATTACACCAAGTAGAGATCACAAATTTGTACATCTATGCCCCAAATACAAGAGTACCCACATTTGTAAAAGAAACATTAATAAAACTTAAACCACACATAGATCCCCACACATCAATAATGGGAGACTTCAACAACCCACTCTCAACAAAGGACAGGTCAACAAAACAGAAATTAAACAAAGGAACAATAAGTCTGACAGAGGTCAGGAATCAAAGGAACCTAACAGACATCACAGAACCTTTCCCCCAAACACAAAAGAATTTACCTTCGTCTCAGCACCTCATGGAATCTTCTCCAAAATAGACCATATTGGTCACAAAGCAAGCCTCAACAGATACAAGAAGATTGAAATAATCCCTTGTATCCTCTCTGACCACTATGGACTAAAGCTAGAACTCAACAACAACAGAATTAGCAAAAGCCTACAGACACATGGTAACTGAACATCTAGCTACTCAATGTCAGCAGAGTCAGGGGAGAAATAAAGAAAGAAATGAAAGACTTTGTAGAGTTCAATGAAAATGAAGGCACAACAAAGCCAAACTTATGCGACACAATGAAAGCAGTGCTAAGAGGAAAATTCATAGCACTAAGTGCTTTCAAGAAGAAATTTAAAAGATCTCATACAAGCAACTTGAAGGTTCACCTGAAAGCCCTAGAAAAAAAAAGAAGCAGACCTACCCAAGAAGAGTAGTTGGCTGGAAATAATCAAGCCCAGGGCTGAAATCAATAAATTAGAAACAAAGAAAACAATTCAAAGAATCGATGAAACCAAGAGATGGTTCTTTGAGAAAAATCAACAAGATAGACAAACCCTTAGCCAAACTAATTAAAAGGCAGAGAGACACCATCAAATCAACAAAATCAGAAATGAAAAGGGGGATCATAACAACAGACACTGAAGAAATCCAAACAATCATTAAGTCTTACTTCAAAAGCCTATACACCACAAAATTTGAAAATCTAAATGAAATGAACAATTTTCTTGATCAACTCCATTTGCCAAAGTTGAATCAAGAACAGGTAAATCAATTAAATAATCCTGTATCCCTTAAGGAAATAGAAGCTGTCATCAAAAGTCTCCCATCCAAAAAAAAAAAAAAAAAAAAAAAAAAAAAAAAAAAAAAAAAAAAAAAAAAAAAGCCCAGGGCCAGATGGTTTTATTAGATCTTTAAAGAAGAACTAACAAAAATACTAATCAAACTATTCCACAAAATAGAAACAGCAGGAACAATAGCAACCTCATTTTATGAGGCCACAGTCACCTTGATACTTAAACTGCACAAAGACCTAACAAAGAAAGAGAACTTCATACCAGTCTTGTTTATGAATTTTGATGCTAAAAATAGTCAATATTTGGTCCTGATAAGCTAGGGTCAGATGGAAGGTGAGGAGGACCTCCCCTATAAGTGGACTTAGAGAGAGACAAGGAGGAGATGAGTGAGGGAAGGTGGAATTGGGAGGGAATGAGGGAGTGGGCTACAGCTGGGACACAAAGTAAATAAACTGTAATTAATATACAAAATAAAAAAATTATATCAAAAATACTCAATCAAACACTCGCAAACCAAATTCAAAATCACATCAAAGATTTCATTAAGTAGGCTTCATCCCAGGCATGCAGGTGGTTCAATAAACAGAAATCCATCAGTGTTATCCACCACATAATCAAACTGAAAGAATAAAAACCACATGATCATTTCCTTAGACCCCGAAAAAACATTTGACAAAATCCAACACCCATTCATGTTTAAAGTTTTGGAGAGATCAGGGATATAAGGCACATACCTAAAGGCATTATACAGCAAGCCTATAGCCAACATCAAACTCAACGGAGAGAAACTTAAATCAATCCCACTGAAATCAGGGACAAGGCAAGACTGCCCACTCTCTCCATATCTTTTCATCATAGTACTTGAAAGCATAAGACAACTGAAGGAGATCAAGGGGATATAAATCAGAAAGGAAGATGTGAAAGTATCAATATTAGCAGATGATATGATAGTATACATGAGCAACCCCCCACCCCAAATTCTACCAGAGAGCTTCTTCAGCAAAGTGTCTGGATACAAAATTAACTAAAAAAAAAAAAAATCTGAAGCCCTCCCTGTATACAAAAGACAAATGGTCTGAGAAAGAAATTAAGAAAACAACACCCTTCACAGTAGCCACAAATAACATTAAGTACCTTGGGCTTGGTATGACTCTAACCAAGCAAGTGAAAGACCTATATGAAAAAACTTCAAGTCTCTGAAGAAAGAAATTGAAGATATCAGAAGATGGAAAGATCTCCATGCTCATGGATTGGTAGGATTAACATAGTGAAAATGGCCATTTTACCAAAAGCAATCTACAGGTTCAATGCAATTCCCATCAAATTACCAACACAATTCTTTACAGACCTTGAAAAAAAGATTCTCAATTTCATATGGAAAAAAACAAAACAAAACAATATTGCATAATAAAAGATCTTCTGGAGGTATCTCCATTCCTGATCTCAAGCTTTAATTTAGAGCAACAATAATAAAAATAGCATGGGACTGGTATAGAAACAGATTGGTGGATCAATGGAATCAAATTGAAGACCCAGAAATTAACCCACACACTATGAATACTTGAGTTTTGACAAAGAAACAAAAACCATACAATGGGAAAAGATAGCATTTTCAACAAATGGTACTGGTGTAACTGGATGTCTAGACGTAGAAAAAAATGCAAATAGATCCATATTTAAAAATAATCAAAAGCTGCACCCCAGAGAAAAGATAGTATCAGCAACACATTGTGAATAGTTATATGTATAAGAATGAACATAGATTCACATTTATCACCTCCAGAAACTCTACTCTAAATGGACCAAGGACCTCAGGATAAGACCAGATACTCTGTACTACTTTTAATAAATTCCGTGTTCTTCCTTGGCTAAAGATAGGGTACACCGGAAAGACTGTCAGTATAGTTCTTATATTGAAAAGCTTGTAGTATTGTAAAACAGACACAATGGTAATTACAGTCAGGCAAAACAAGAAAACATTATATAGAACTTACTTTTATTTCTTTGTATTTTAAACTTCTTTAAAATAAGAAGATTGGCCTCATGCATCATTCATGAAATGATAGTTTTTATTCACCTTTATAGTTTTTATTGAGATAGAAAGTTTCTCTTTTATTTACTTAACTTGCTTACTTTTTATTCTTTATTCATCTTAACTTTAGACTAAACCAGCAATCCTCCATATAAGCTTATTGTCAATAACACGTTGTGGAATTTGTAATAATTTGTGAGTTTCTTCCTTTCTTCCTTCCTGTAGACATCAGAGAAAATTCACTCCATCAGAATCAAACAGAAATCAGTTGTGGCTATAAATGTCCTAACTTTTCATCAAGCATAATATGAAAACAGATGCTTAGAGTCACCTCAGCCAATATCCTTGTCTCTATAAAGGGACATGTGTCCTTTATAGAGGAATGAAGTTTCCTAACTAGGCAGGGAATTCCTGAGTGACCAGTAGTGAAGTAAGTGTTTCTTATCTAGTAGTTGCTACAAGAAAATCCTTGGAGTGGCCTGCAGAGAAAGGTGGTTTGGTTTCAGTTTTGCTCAAGAATGCCCTCCAGCTGGGCAGGGACAATGGAAGGGGAATTTAAAATGGACTGTGGGTCAGGCTTTCTAAATCTCAGTGAGTTCTCTGGAATGAAGAATGTAAAATTCTGTTTCTGCTGTTTTAGGTAAGAGCATACAAATAGCTTCATTTTGGATTAAGAAGGCAGATAATGTAAGCAGTCATTCTGTTCTTGTTTTTCCAACATGATGCAGGTAATATAATTACCTCTCATGTTAATAGAAGGAATTACAACACAAATAAAGACAGAATACATAACCAACTCAGATCAACTCAGATATCATTTAATCCCAAATAGGCTGAGGATAGACAAGTCATGGGGGAGTTAGTCCACATATCATGTCACCTGAGCAAAAAGTTTTATTCTAGGAGAAAATAGATACAGGTTCCTGACAAACTGATGGAGAACAGCACAGCTCTTCAAGCCAAAGTAAAGAGCAAGCCCAACCCATAACCGAAAGTCACAAAACAAAAGAGGTGTGGTTCATTTCTCCCCTTACTTGATTGGAAAGGAAAGCTGAGCCTTTTCTCTGGCACAGATGCTGGTGCCGTGGAAACAATCTGTAGCCTTGGAATTTGCCATAATTTCTTCTCTGGGAAAGAGAGAAAGTAGGAAGATGTACTAGACATACAAAGATAGTCATCAAGGAGGCAAAAAGATGTGAGTCTGGTTCCAGTAGAACCAAAGGCAGTAGGATCTGAAAGCATCTCTGTTGCACATTTTAAATCACACAAAACAATTGCTTGGTTTTGAGGAGATAAGCAGCACTGTGCACCTCACAGGCGTCCAGCAGATCTGAAAAAGTGAAAAGCGATCACTTTGGACCTCTTTTTGCTACTAAGAGCACTTTGTTAGCCACTAACCACTAATGATTGTCAAACATGTTTTTGCAGTGTGTTGGTTTCTAAAATTCCATGCCAAAAAAATCAGAATGTAATACATTTCCGTAACAAGTTCTTTTGTTGTCTCTGTGTTAAAAAAATTAAACATGTTAATTAAAATGTACTATTAATGTCAAAATAAAGTTTCTCCTTCTTTATCAGTCATCCTGATAATCTCCTTTATTGTTACTTTTAGTCTCAGATCATGTTTTCAATGCACAGTTTTCTGAAGATTGTTTTCTCCTTTTTAATGGCTTCTTAATAAAATATGTCCCATCTGTTTTTACTAATTTCATTTAAAAAGCCTAGTGTTTTGCATTTTTATAAGTCTAATGGGCCTTGTTTGTTAATTTATTAAAATGATACTTTATTTCTATTTGCCACAACTTTAAAGCTGTTATTTATTATTTTCAGCCCCGCACCCAGGACATTATGGCCATTTGTATTTTATGTGATTATAGTCATGGCTCACATTGTTAGTTCTCAAGTCAGTTGATGTAACATCAGTAATATATACTTCAGTAGATTTTTTTTTCCAGAAGCCATGCCAGAGTACTCTAAGGAAACAAGATGAATAAAAATAAGACTAGGATATGAGTAAATAGTTAGAATTTTCTCTGAAAGCCATGTCAACATGTCAATAGTCTATTCTTTGGGCCATTTGTTATAAGCTAGAATAATTCACACTTAATCACCCACAGTAAAATACATTTTTGTAATTGGTAAAAATTTCTCCAAATACTTCTTCCGTTCACTTGAATTTTCTCTCTGAGGAGAAATTAACATCCAATTATCATTTTATGTTGATTTATGACATATATATGTAGTTATTGATTTAAATTTATTGATATTTTAATATAAAACTCAGATTTCAGAATGAGATTTTCTTATATCAAAAAATTTACCAATTTAAATTCATTTCTTTTCTATATAGTTAAATT
Organism: Psammomys obesus; assembly: GCF_907164565.1. Classification (NCBI taxonomy): domain Eukaryota; kingdom Metazoa; phylum Chordata; class Mammalia; order Rodentia; family Muridae; genus Psammomys; species Psammomys obesus. The sequence continues at coordinate 27,130,784 of NW_026596069.1, forward strand.
AAGCTCATGGAATTTGTTTCCCATGAGCCTTATTTTATTTTCTCATTTTAAATTATTTTATTGCTTCTTTTTATGTTTCACAAGCATCTCATATATCCTTCTGAATTCCTAATTTGATTTTCTACAGTATAAAGTTCAAGTTCAGAAAGTATAGTTTAAAAAATGGATATATTTGTTATTTATTTATTTTCCACTTTACTAATAATTTATGTGTAATAAATGCACAAAAGTAAAGGTAATATTTATAACGTATTTCCTATTTACTTCAGTCTACTTCAAAAGGGAACAACTGAAAATTTTTATCAGGAAGATTATTTTCCCTGAGATTCAGAATGTGTGCTTGGCCTATAGTTCTTCCACTTTTACTCATTTTTTTATGGCAGAAATCTACTTTCCCTCTTTGAGTAATTTTTGGCAAGGTAATTCAGCTTTCTGTATTTAAATATCCTTATCTCCAAAATGAGGTAGATAATAACAGTGTTCATCTCCAAGACTTGTATCAAGGATTGGGCTCAGCAACACACTTTTTTTTTTTTCATTATTGTAGCTATGAAGAATGCCTAGTATGTAGTGGAAATTCAATAATCATTTCATTGACATGAACTCACAAGATATAGTGGTCTTCAAGAGAAAAATTCTAATTTTAATTTGCCATGTTTAACTGGTAATTTTTACCAGTTGTGCTTGTGATTGCTTTATAATGATTCAAACAACTCTCTAGCAATTTTAGCCAAGGAATCTCATTTTGAGAACATGAGTGTTTCATAAATACTACAGTTACAGTTTGTACATTTTCCAGCTCTGGCCAAACTCAGGCTTGAAGTCCACAATGGGACCTCTACTACTGTTAGCATTCCTTGAATTTTCTGAGCACTCCAATGTTCCCCATTGCTCTTGAGTCGAGGTTTGGAGGTATGGAATTATGAAGGGTGAGTTAACAGAACTAACATGGGCCAATGTCTTAGCTAGGTGATCCCATATTACTTGGTTTTGAATATTTCTGGATTTGTGACTGTTCAGATCTAATTTATTTTTCTGGGGAGCACTTGTGTTGGTTTTCAGAAGCAGCCTGCCTGGAGCATTGTCCTATAGGCTTCATGAACCTGGATATGGAAGTTGTGCTGCATAGTTTTATTTCAACTTGACACAAGCTGAAGTCCTATGAGAGAAAGGAACCTTAATTAAGAAAAATCTCTTATAGGGTACGGTTTTAGGCAGAATTGTAAAGATTTTCTTAACTAGAGATAATGGTGGAGGGCCCATTGTGGGTGGAACCATCGTTGGGCTGGTGGTTCTGGATTCTATAAGAAACCAGGCTGAGCAAGTGATGAGGAGTAAGTCAGTAAGCAGCAGCCATCAAAGCTGCTTACTGACTCTGTATCAACTCCTGCCTCCAGGTTCCAGCCCTATCTGGGTTTTTGTCTGACTTCCTTCAGTGATGAACAGTGATATAGAAGCATAAGCCAAATAAACTCTTTCCTCTAGGAGTTTCTTTTTGGTCTTGGTGTTTCATCTCAGCAATAGAAACTTTGACTAAGTCAGAGGCCTGCTGTACTCCTACCTCCTTGGTGTTTCCAACCTTCCTGAAAACCAGAAGCTTACTAAGGTATCCACTTTGTCCATTCAGGACTTTTAACTTAGATCTTTGACAGAGCCCTAGCTGATCGATTATAGAAACACTTTACTCTTTTAACACCATAGCAGACTGGTATGATTCAATCAATATGGAGGGCATTATAACAAAGTGTCTTCACTTTGTAGCCCTCATTCTGTATGAGTCCCTGAAAAAAACAAACAAACAAGATTTAAATTAATAGCAGCCAGATTCACAGTAACAGGAGGTAGATGGTTAGAGACTCTTCTAACAGTCACACAGCACAATGGAAAGCCTGCTTACATTCTTTTTTAAAAGTTATTATTATTATTATTATTATTATTATTATTATTTTGGACAGAGAGCAGGAGCTCCCATTTTATTTTTAATTTTTATATCAATTACAGTTTATTCACTTTGTATCCCAGCTGTATCCCCCTCACTCATTCCCTCCCAATACCACCCTCCCTCCCTCATCTTCCATGCTCCTCTCCAAGTCCACTGATAGGGGAGGTCCTCCTTCCTTTCCATCTGACCCTAGCCTATGGGATCTCATCAGGACAGCCTGCATTGTCTTCCCCCGTGACCTGGCAAGGCTGCTCTCCACTCAAGGGGAGGTGATCAAAGAGCATGCTTCCATTCTTATTAAGGACAGTTGGACAGCCTTGGTATCTCTTGGCCTCCAGTGCTTTGGCACTAGTGTCTTCCAGAAAGCAATGCTGTCTGAAAGAAGATCAAGATTCTGATAATAGATATGAAATCTAACTTTTTTTTTTGTTGCTGCAGTGTAAACAAATGATAGGGTTAAATGGATATTAAGTTTTAAATAGATGTTAAAATAATAAGGTTGTTAATATTAGGACAGAGGAATGAAAGGTCTTATAACTGGATATAAAACATTCAAGCTGGCCAAAGAAGAGGAAGAACAGAGCTCTCACTGGCTCTCAAGAAGCTCTGTGGAGCATGATGAAGGCATGGTCATCCTTTCATATACTCTTAATTGTAAAACCTTAATTCTAAAGCACAGATAGTAGGAATAGATCCTAAGGAAGTGTCCAGGAATAGAGACCTGTTCCAGGGAGGCATCATTCTATATGTGTCATTTCAGACATACATAGACAAAGAATTATATATGAAGTATCCAAGAAAGCTGGTGGTTATATCTTGGTAGTTGTGCTTCACAAGAGTCATAATGCTCTTGTGTAGCTAGACATCCTTAAAGCAGCAGGTTGTTTCTACCAAAGCAGCCCACATATGTATACAAACATTGTGTTCCTTACAAGACCTGATATCATAATATCAGTTGCATTGTGATTTTAACATGTTTCTTATTTTGTAGACATCACAAGAGGAAGTGCTCTAAAATTAAAGAGCCAATGAACATGACTTAGGATAGAAAAACGTCACCTTACCTCAACAGTAGTTTACCCACCTTATAAATATTCATAAGAATTATTTAAAATACACCACGTAGAACCTGTTGTTATTCGCCACTTTGGGGCAGCCCAGTAGAACCTCTTTTTGAAGTGCTTTGCTTAATATTTAATCTGCTAGATTGCTACACAAACTTATGCTTAAAGTCTGCCTCTAAGGAATTCATCCATTCTAAAAGGATCAGAACTGTGGATTCCCCCACCATGTTTACAACGCTTTAGCAGGAGACAGTGACAGTTTTGATGGCAAAATGGACTATTCTTGCAATCAGTTCACCCAGTTGTTATTATGGAAGCGGCAGTGACATGAAAAGAATCCAGGCAAATCCAGTGATAATGATGCCTCCACAGGGGAGAAGCTGCTGTGCCAGTTTGAAGCAAAGCATCAGGGGATGGCACATTGAATTTGAGAGTAGGTTCCCAGAACTTCTGTGTTGATTTTGAGAGACTTTGAACAGCTATACATTCAGATTTGTAAGTGAAGAAGAAAAAAAATTCTGCAAGTAAATTTCTGGTGTTAGTTACTGGGCTGCATGTATTTGATAATGCTTTTTATAGAAACGAATTATATGTGGGTCTCATCATGTGGATAGTATAGAGAGTAAATATTAATGTTAAAAATCAAATAAAACCAAACTTATGTTGAGTCTAATTATACTTCATTTCAAAGTATAAAACTTATAAAGTTGCATCAATTTTTGTATTTCATATTCTATCTACTACTAGTAATTCTGTGTTCTGAAGGAAGTGAAACATTAAAATTAAACTTTAGATATTTTAATAATCCAGTTTAATAGTAACAATAGCATGTTTTAACAACAACTAATTGTTAAAATTGTAAACTCTAGAGAGAAATAATACTTTTTAATTTCTTAGTAAGTATAGAAATTTTGAATAGCTCTAATGTGTTATATTTTATTTTTATAAACTAGACTTACAATAGGCTTTCACACATTATACTATTATAAGACATTTAATTGAAAAATTGTAAGTTCATAGTTCTTAGATCAACTCCCCTTGGTTTATTATTTCTACATGTATTTCCATTTTTAACACATAACAATACCATTCATTCAAAGTCAAGGTCATGTCATCTTCTTTGAAAAAAATTTCTTCATCATGTTTATGTTGTAGCATGTATAAGTTATTACATTTGTGTATTTTTATATACACCTTAGTTCTTTTATAAGATGTGAATATGCTTTTTTTGCCCCTGTTCAATTATATACAGCATTTACTCAGAAACAGAAATGAATTTATATTTTTTAAAAAAATCTGCCTAGGCATAATGTAACTTAAAATAGAAACCTGTAACTGATCATATAGAATGTGAAATCCTTATATGTGTAATGAAAACAAATAAAACATGATTTATTTCCTATTCATCCAACGGGGAAAAATGAAAAAAATAACCAGTAATGAGGAAAAGGATAATCAATCTTCTTGTCAGAGAGCCGAACGTGAATTCTATTTGTAACATTATATGACAATGTATTAAACCAAAACCACACAGACACATTAGAGCAGCTCTTCTGTGTCTGGGGCTCTGTCCTTTAGAGGTAAAAAGAGAATTGCTCTAAGACTGAAGGATGTTTGCAGTGGGAAAAACTAAAGATCTCAAAAGATGTTTCTGTAGCCCAAACTGGATAGCAGTTAATAAATCTCAACATATCATTTGGATTTGTTTAGTGATTAAAAGAGTTTGGTAACATTTGACTTGGAAAAGTTAAGCTATTACATGAAACAAAGCCTGCCTAAGGTTATTGCCTGGAGCATTTCATATGACTGAAGTTTGGCCTTTTCTAGTATTTGTGCCTTAATTATTTTATGATAGATGGCCTTCTATCTACAGTGAGCTAGGCTCATGTATTTAACCTGTCCTCTATACTCTTTTTCACAATGTTCTTTTCTTATTTGGGAAGAACATGTAGACTGCCCAATCTTTCTAATTATTTTCATTTCCCTTTTCAATATAGACAGGATTTCACATAGAAGTGGCCACTGATTTTTTAAAAATTATTTAATTTATTACACTTTATTCACTTTGTATCCCAGCTGTAGCCCCCTTCCTCATTCCTTCCCAATCCCACCTTCCCTCCCTCATCTCCTCCCATGCCCCTCTCCTCTCACTGATAGGGAGGTCCTCCTTCCCTTCCTTCTGACCCTAGCCTATCGAGTCTCATCAGGACTGGCTGGATTGTCTTCCTCTGTGGCCTGGTAAGGCTGCTCCCTTCTCAGGGGGAGGTGAACAAAGAGCTAGCCACTGAGTTCATGTCAGAGACAGTCCCGTTCTCCTTACTAGGACACCGATTTGGATACTGAGCTGCCGTGGCCTACTTCTGTGTTCTAGGTTATCTCCATGCATGGTCCTTGGTTGGAGTATTAGTCTCAGAAAAGACCCCTGTGCCCAGATTTTTTGGTTCTGTTTCTCTCCTTGTGAAGCTCCTGTCTCCTCCAGATCTTTCTATCTTCCCCTTTTTTTCATAAGATTTCCTGCACTCTGCCCAAAGTCTGTCTATGAGTCTCAACATTTCTTTAATACCCTGCTGGGTAGAGTCTTGCAGAGACCCTCTGTGGTAGACTTCTGTCCTGTTCCCTGTTTCTTTCCTCTTCCAATGTCCATCCTATTTGTCTTCCTGAGAGAGGACTGAACATCTTACCCGGGATCCTCCTTCTTGATTATTTTTCTTAGGTGTACAGATTTTAGTTTGATAAGCCTATTTTATATGTCTAATATCCACTTATAAGTGAGTATATACCATGTGTGTCTTTCTGATTTTTTGGGATAACTCACTCAGGATGATCTTTTCTAGATCCCACCATTTCCCTGCAAATTTCATGATTTCCTTGTTTATAATGCTGAGTAGTATTCCATTGTGTAAATGTACTGCAAGTTTTGCATCCATATGAGTGTTGAGGGACATCTGGGTTGTTTCCAAATTCTGGCTACTATGAATAAAGCTGCTACAAACATGGTTGAGCAAATGTCCTTGTTGTGTACTTGAGCATCCTTTGGATATATGTATAGGAGTGGTATAGCTGGATCTTGAGGACATGCTATTCCTAATTGTCTGAGAAAGCACCAGATTTATTTCCAAAGTGGTTGTACAAGTTTACATTCCCACTAGCAATGGAGGAGGGTTCCCCTTTCTCCACACCCTCTCCAGCATGTGTTATCACTTTAGGTTTTATCTTAGCCGTTCTGATGTGTATAAGGTGAAATCTCAGGGTTGTTTTGATTTGCATTTCCCTGCTGACTAAGGATGCAGAGCATTTCTTTAAGTGTTTCTCTGCCATTCAATATTCCTCTGTTGATAATTCTCTGTTTAACTCTGTATCCTATATATTTTTAAATTAAAGTTTTATTTTTTTTATATTAATTACACTTCATTCACTTTGTATCCTAGCTGTAGCCCCTTTCCACCTCCCCTCCCAATCCCACCCTCCCTTCCTCATATCCTCCTATGCCCCTCTCCAAGCCAGGCCACTGAGGAGAACAACTTAATCAGTTCTGATAAGACAGGATAAGCTAGGGTCAGATGGAAGGGGAGGAGGACCTCCCCCATCCATGCACCCCATTTCTTAATTGGATTACTTGATTTGTTGCTTTTTAACTTCTTTAGTTCTTTATATATTCCGGATATTAGCACTCTGTCAGATATAGGGTTGGTGAAGATCCTTTCCCAGTCTGTAGGCTGTCGTTTTGTTCTGATGATGATGTCCTTTGCTTTACAGAAGCTTTTCAGTTTCATGACCTCCCATTTATTGCATGTTGATCTTAGAGCCTGTGCTGTTGGTGTTCTGTTCAGGAAGTTGTCTCCTGTGTCAATGAGTTCTAGGCTCAAACCCAAGTTTTCTTCTAACAGATTTAGTGTGTCTGGTTTTATGTTGAGGTCATTGATCCTCTTGGACTTTAGGTTTGTGCATGGTGATAAATATGGATTTATTTGCATTTTTCTACATGTAGATATCCATTTGTACCAGCACCATTTGTTGATGATGTAACCTTTTGTTCATTGTATGGTTTTGGCATCTTTGTCAAAAATCAAGTGTCCATAACTGTATGGGTTTATTTCTAGATCTTTTATTCAATTCCATTGATCCACAAGTCTGTTTCTCTGCCAGTTCCATGTTACTGTTTCTCTAAAGTACAGCTTGAGATGAGGGATGGAGATAGACAGGATTTCACATAGCAATGGCCACCAACTTTTACTCTTGAGTAAACATGGCTTATAGAACCTCTTTGTAAACCTTTTCTGTTAGTATGAACTTATACTATAACTTCTGTGTTTTACTTTTTAACCATTCCACTGAAAATTTATAATTTTTATGATATAGAACATAATGAAAATGTAAAGCCACTGCCATTAATAAATGACAAAACATATGCATGTGTTTCCCCACGGCAAGTCAAGTGTGAGTATTTGTGTTGTTCAAGATGAAGTAAATCACTCCAGACATGAATAATTATGCCATAGCTTATGTGATCAGATCAGAACAATAGTCATTTTCTCCACCAGTGATTCTTATTAAATGAATTCTATGCTAAAGCTTCCAGTAATGAGTTAGGTTTAATAAATTATGGACTTTTCACAACTTTTTCATGCATATTTTCTCAATACTTGCCTGTCACCAGAAGGGAATTCATTGAACATCTTCTGCATATCAGAAACAAAAGCAAAATGAATAAAATGGGAGTGATTGAAGCATAACTTCTGGTAATGGAATTAGTCTTTCTTCACTTTCTCTGTCACCCATAAGACATGAGAAACCTTCCCTTAGTGGCTCATTGTTGTCTTATTCAGGTTCTGTTTCTCCCATAAATACTGTACGTTGACTGCTGAGACCTGCATCATGTTTGTGACTGATCTCTGATCTGCTCTGATGCACTGGAAACTTTATTTCTGAAATATGCTGTGAAAAATGAGGCCACTGAGACTATCTGAACACACACACACACACACACACACACACACACACACACACACACACAC
>NW_026596069.1:27138814-27304634 GCF_907164565.1 Psammomys obesus
CACACACACACACACACACACACACACACACACACACACACACACACGGGTAGGGGGAGACAGAGTGAAACAGAAAACTCTAAGAGAAGCATTGACAATATAGTAGCACTTGTTCATAATATTTATTCTAGGTAGCAAAGCAGAGAAACAGATTACGAATGATATTAGAGAGCTTCAGACCCAGGACTGAATCAGCTCCCACCCCACTCTCTTTACTGGATCATGCCCAGGGTCATCCTAGGGTGGTGTCCTAAAGATCCATATAGTAGATGAGGTGATACCACTGATGAACAACTTATAAATCATAGCCTAACTCCTAGTCTTTTGTCCAGGTAAAGTTAAGATCACAACAAATTGATTCTGTAGAAGCACTGTGGCATTCACTACTCCTATGAGCTTAGCAGCTCCCAAGGAAACTGACATTTCTAGCACAGGAAGTTGTGTTGCATCAAGACATACTGATGTAAGTGGCCTTTTCACATTATTGTATGACAAATTGAAATTATAGGGAGAAATACAAGATTTAAGAGATGTTGAAGAGACTTCTATACCAGTCATCAAACTTCTCTTCATGGGTCACAAATTGATATTTTGTTTGCAAAATTACAAAATAATTGAATTACTTGATTTATTGTTTTTTAACTTCTTTAGTTCTTTATATATTAGCCCTCTGTCAGATATAGGGTTGGTGAAGATCCTTTCCCAGTCTGTAGGCTGTCGTTTTGTTCTGATGACAGTCCTTTGCTTTACAGAAGCTTTTCAGTTTCATGACCTCCCATTTATTGCATGTTGATCTTAGAGCTTGTGCTGTTGGTGTTCAGTTCAGGAAGTTGTCTCTTCTGTCAATGAGTTCAAGGCTCTTCCTCAGTTTTTCTTCTAACAGATTTAGTGTGTCTGGTTTTATGTTGAGGTCATTGATCCTCTTGGACTTTAGTTTTGCACAAGGTGATAAATATGGATCTATTTGCATTTTTCTACATGTAGACATCCAGTTAGATCAACACCATTTGTTGATGATGCTATCTTTTTTTCATTGTATAGTTTTGGCTTTGTCAAAAATCAAGTATTCTTAGGTGTGTGGGTGTATTTCTGGATCTCCTATATGATCTATTATTCTGTTTCTATATCAGTACCATGCAGTATTTATTACTATTGCTCTGTAGTACAGAGATGAGGGATAGAAATACCTTCAGATGCTGTTGTTGTATAGGATTATTTTAGCAATTCTGGGTTTTTTGTTTTTCTATATGAACTTGAGAATTATTCTTTCAAGTTCTGTAAAGAATTGTGTTGGTATTTTTATGGGGATTGCATTGAATCAGTAGATTGCTTTTGGCAGGATGGCTGTTTTCACTATGTTAATCCTACAGATCCATGAGCATGGGAGATCTTTCCATCTTCTGATATCTTCTTCAATTTCTTTCTTCAGAGACTTGAATTTTGGTTAGAGTTACACCAAGGTACTTTATGTCCTTTGTGGCTGTTGTGAAGGGTGTTGTTTCTGTAATTTCTTTCTTGCCCCTTTTATCTTTGGTATACAGGAGGGCTTCTGATTTTTTTGAGTTAATTTTGTATCCAGCCACTTTGCTGAAGGTGTTTATTAGCTGAAGGAGTTCTCTGGTTGAATTTTTGGTGTCCCTCATGTATACTATCATATCATCTGCAAATAGTGATACTTTGTCTTCTTCTGTTACAAACAGTCTCTGAAAGACTTTACCCAGCAAGGTATCAAAGCAGATGCTGAGGCTCATAGCCAAAATTTTGGCAGAGTGTATGGATTCTCATGAAAGAAGGGGGAGATAGAAAGACCTGGATAAGATAGGAGCTCCATAAGGAGAGCAACAGAACCAAGAAATCTGGGCACAGGGGTCTTTTCTGAGACTGATACTCTAACAAAGGACCATGCATGGAGATAATCTAGAACCCTTTCACACATGTAGCCCATGGAAGCTCAGTATGAAAGTGTGTTCCCTAGTAAGGAAAACAGGAACTGTCTCTAATATGAACTCAGTGGTTGGCTCTTTGATCACCTCCCCCTTAGGAGGGGATCAGGCTTACCAGGCCACAGAGGAAGACAATGCAGCCAGTCCTGATGAAACCTGATAGGCTAAGGTTAAATGAAATGGGAGAAGGACCTCCCCTATCAGTAGACTTAGAGAGGGGCATAGGAGGGTGAGATTGGGAGAGAATGAGGGATACAGCTTGGATACAAAGTGAATAAACTGTCATTAATTTAAAAATAAAAATTAAAAAAAACACCAAAAATATTATAAAATAAATTTTCCAATAATTATTGGATCTATGAGATGATAGTCTGTTTTAGGGACTTACTTTCTTAGAGTTCTAAAAATATTTTTAATTTTTTTGATAATTTAATTCATGTGTACAATTATTTTTTTAATATTTTTTTTATTCTTAAATAATGTTATTCATTCACTTGTATCCCAGCTATAGCCCTCTCCCTCTTTCCCTCCTAATCCTCTCCTCCCTCCCTCATCTCCTCCCTGCCTCCTTCCGAGTCCACTGAGAGGGGACGTCCTTCTCTCCTTTCATCTGGCCCTAGCTTATCAAGTGTCTTCAGGATGGTTGCAATGTCCTTATCTGTGGGATAGCAAGGCTGCTCCTCCCTCAGACAGGTGAGGGGAAGCTCAATGAACCATACATTGAGTTCATGTCAGAAACAATTCCTGTCCCCCTTATTAGGGAACCCACTTGGATACTGACCTACCATAGGCTATGTCTGAGCAGGGGTTATAGGTTATATCCATGTATGGTCCTTGGTTGGAAAAACAGTCTCAGAGAAAACTCCTGTGCCCAGATATATTTGGACCTTGTGGGGATCCTGTCCCCTCTAGGTCATACTAACTCCTTCCTTCATATGATTCCTTACACTCTGCCGAAGACTTGGTTTTGGGTCTCAGCATCTGCTTTGATACACTGCTAGGTAGAGTCTTTCAGGTGCCTTCTGTGGTAGGATACTGTCCTGTTACTTGTTTTCTCCTACTTCCAATGTCCATCCCCTTTGTCTTTCTAGGTGAGGATTGATCATCTTACCCCTGGTCCTCTTTAGTGTTTATCTTCTTTAGGTATACATATTTTAGTATGTTTATCCTATCTTATAGGTCTAGTACCCACTTATAAGTGAGTATATACCGTGTGTCTCTTTCTGCTCTTTCTGAGTGGGATATCTCACTCAGGATGATTTTTTTCTAGATCCCACCATTTGCCTGCAAAATTCACGATTTCCTTGTTTTTAATTGCTGAGTAGTATTCCATTGTGTAAATGTACCACAATTTCTGTATCCATTCCTCTGTTGAGGGTTATCTGGGTTGTTTCCAGGTTCTGGCTATTATGAATTAAGCTGCTACAAACATGATTGAACAAATGTCCTTGTTGTGTACTTGAACATCTTTTGGATATATGCCTAGGAATGGTATAGCTGTATCTTGAGGTAGCAGTATACCTGATTGTCTGAGAAATTGCCAGATTGATTTCCATAGTGGTTCTACAAGTTTACATTCCCACCAGCAATGGAGGAGGGCTCCCCTTTCTACACAACCTCTCCAGCAAGAACTCCTTCAGCTGATAAACACCTTCAGCAAAGTGGCTGGATACAAAATTAACTCAAAAATTCAGAAGCCCTTGTGTGCAATTATTTTGATCAAGATTACCCCATTATACTTTCTCGTCATCTTTTGAGTCCTTTCTTCTACAAACTTTCCCTACTTTTTAATGTCTTTCTACATTATCATTTATTTAAATGTATTTGTTTATGTGATTTTTTTGGGTTTAATTACAATTTATTGTGTAATCATGTTGTGGGTGTGTAATTGAGGATGGACAATTTACAACTGATTCAAAATGACTCCTACTACCTAAACAGACATCTGTTAAATAGTGTCTCACTTAGGAGTGGAACTTCATGTAAATCTCTCCCCCATTCTTGGAGAAATATTGACACACTTAGGATTATTTATGAAAGAAGAAGGGTACAGGGAACCAGTTATATATATATATATATATATATATATATATATATATATATATATATATATAAAATTTATAGTTTATCATATTGTTCAATAATGTACCAGATAAAGGGAAGTTTCTGGATTAAAATTTAAGATTGGCAACTTGGACTGTTTTTGTATCAAATATGAAGAGATATTCAATATATGTATTATTGATGGGCTTTATTCTTGTAGAGGTTACTGTTGATGTGGGTGCCATTGCTGGCATGTTTTAATGTTTGTCTGGTGATACCATGACCACATTTAAAAATACTGAAATAGATTATTTGCCCATACAATACCTCCTAACTACAGTTTCCCCTCTCTCAACTCCTCCTAACTACCCCACCACACCTCCCTTTCCCCCAGATATATTTACCTTTCATTTGCTTTTCAGAAAAGAACAGGTCTTCAAGAGACAACTGCCAGACAGGACAAAACAAGATACAATAAGACAAGCTGAAAGCCCTCGCGTCAAAGCTGGACAAGGCAACCCAATAGGAGGAAGAGTTTCAAGAGTGCAAAACAGTCCCACTGATAAGAGTCTCACAAGAACACCAAGCTAACAGCCATTACATATACCCAGAGGGCCTGGTGAAGATGCATTCAGGCTCTATCCTTGCCTTTCTTGTTTCTGTGAGCCCATGGGAGTACTGCTTAGTTTATTTGGTGGACCTTGTTCTCCTAGTGCTTTTCATCCCTCTGACTCCTGGAGTTTCTCCACTCCCTCTTCTGTGGGGTTACCAACTTAGAGAAGGGAGCAGATGGAGACTTTCAATTTAGTCTCTCTCTAGGCATAATGTCTGGCTGTGTGTGGGTCTCTGCACCCACTCCTATCCCTCCCATCTGCAGTGAGAAGAAGCCTCTCTAATGAAGACTGGACAAGACACTGATCTATGGGCATATTTAAAAAAAATTATATATGGACAAAGGAAATATTTATTTAAAGTTCACCTATCTGCAGAAAGAATGATGGATACATTTGCTCAGTTTAGCCTATGGCTTCATAAACAATTAATCCTGTTTTTTATCATAGGGATTAAATGATCCTAGAGGTCAGGAAGATAGAGCTATTGAGCTGTTGACCACAACTCCATATTACACTGACAAGATGCTTGAATTCAGTAATGATTAAGTGAATTTTACAAGATCATATAAAAGAACAGTTCTGGCAAGTCAGAGCCACGATGGAATTTTACACATTGTGAGACCTCTTTATAAAGCTATATTACACTTAAAAATGTATAAGCATCAAGAAAATGAAAGCCTTTTGTCTCTATCCATGCATAAAGGTATACCACAAAATCCCTAACATTATGGCTACTTAAAATTTATTGAGCATTTTTCTGGGTTGTTCCCTGAGCTATATATTTCACATTAGTTTATCTGCTTGTCACAGAAATTCAGTGAAGTATGTATTTCTGCCTCCCTTTTGTCTGTGATAAGACTAGCTATTATAGGAAATAATTCTACATTATCATCCAAGATTAGTCCCCTCATCTTTGTAATTGTGGCCCTTTATGTAGATTGAAACAAAACAAAGACTGCCCCAGTTAGACATTTTGTGTGTGTGTGTGTGTGTGTGTGTGTGTGTGTGTGTGTGTGTTCTTTGAGCAGAACAACAGTCAAGGAGATATTAGTCATCCCTTACCTCACGTTGACCTTAATAAATATTTTGCAGAAGGAGTCTCACATGACTCTAATACTTTTACTATGTAAAATTACAAAATCTCTCATTGTGATTCCTTTTTTTCTGGCTGAAGATTACGGAGGACATGTTTCCCATGGTGTCAGAATTAGTTGATATTATTGTTTTTGAGGTTTGTCTGGCGAGTGCCCTTTCATCATTTGTCTGTGAGTTCTTGGAATTTTGAATCATCAGCATCTATCATGATAACTGAATAGTATAGGAGTGGGATTCATATTCTATCTTCAGTGCCAATATTGACCAATAGGAGACCATCTATCACATTTTTATGGAGGCCAAGATAGTACATAAATAAAGACAACCATGAAGGAGGAGAATATATTTACCAAGGGCTTTCTTCTGAGAAAAAAAAAAAAAAAACAAAACACTAATTTGGAATGGTTGGTGGAACTGTAGTGAATATAACAACTAAGTGTTAAATACATGTGCTTTTGATCTGTGTTTATCAAAAGTTTGCTTCATTTTTTTTTGATTTTTTTTTGAGATGGGGTTTCTCTGTGTAGCCTTGGCTGTCCTAGACTTTCTCTGTTGAGCAGGCTGGCCTGTAACTCACAGAAATCTGCCTACCTCTGCCTCCCTGAGTGCTGGGATTACAGGTGTGCACCACTATGCCTGGCTTGCTTCATATTCATTAATTTTTTTTAATTTATTCACTTTACATCCCAATCATATCTCCCCCCCCTCATCTCCTCCTGTCTCATCCACCCTTCTTCTGTCTCCTGGCCCCCTCCACTACCTGTCAGAAAAAGGAAGCCCCCTGCTCCTAGGCACATCCAGGTGCATCATGAGTGAGCACATCCTCTTCCATGGTGGCCTGGTAAGGCAGCCCCACCTGGGGGAAGTTATCAAAAAGCAGGCAAGAGAATCCATGTCAGAGACAATCCCTGTTCCACTTACTAGGGAGGCTACATGAAGACCAAGCTGCTCATTGGCTACATATGTGTAGGGGTTCTTGGTCCAGTCCATGCATGGTCCTTGGTTGATGCTTCAGTCTCTGCAAGCCACCCCACCTCTCAACCCCGAGGCAAAGGTTAGTTGGCTCTGTTGATCTTCTTGTGAAGCTGCTGTCCCTCCAGATCCTTCTATTCTTCCTCCTGCTCTTCCACAAGGCTCCTATGCTCTGCTCAATAATGCTCTGCTGTTAGTCTCAGCATCTGGTTTGATCCAGTGCTGGGTGGAAACTTTCAGAGGATAGCTATGCTAATGAATGATTTATGCTCTTTTATTTTGTGACTGATATCGATGATACTGAATGTTTGTCATAATGGTTGCATCTCTTCTATGAGGATGGTTACATTAAAACATTTAATAGATTTTTTTCCTTTTATTGAAATAAATTTTTTCTTATATAATATATCTTGATTATGGATTCTACTTCTCTATCTCTCCTCCCACTCAGATCCACTCAAATTTTGTCTCCCTTTAGAAAACAAACAAGCTTCTAGGGGATAATAATACAATAAAATATACTATAATAAGATAAAACAAAAATTAATATATTGGACAAAAGAGAAAGAAAAGAGCCTAAGAGGAGGCATAAGAATCAGAGACCTACTCATTCCCATACTCAGAAACACCATCAAAACACTAAACTGAAAGCCATAATATATATGCCGAACCATGCTGGCACTGTGAATGCTGCCTCAATCATATGAGCATTGATTAACAATGATTTAGAGGGCCTTGTTTCCTTGGTATCCTCCATTCCCATTGGCTCTTATACTTTTTCCACCTCCTCATGTACAGTGTGCCCTGGTCTCTGAGGGTATGGATTTGATGGAGACATGCAATTTAGGACTGTGTATTCCAAGATCTTTCACCAAGTTTCCTATTTAGCAACTGAATTTATAGTTCCTAGAAAAATCATACATTTGCTGTAATATACTTAACATAAATTCAAAACATGATGCTTATATAGAAAATTTATTACAAAAATAGGGTAGAGAAATATTTCAATGAAGTTAAAATTTTCATTGTATTTTAAGACCGAGTTCCCCTTCTCTTTTTAGATCGCAATGGGTAAATCATAAATTTTTAACACATGTGTACCTGCATATACACCTGCCCCAAACTTGCCTTGCCTTAATGAAAAATGGTACATTCTTTTTGTAAATTTATTGTTATTATTATTATTTATTACAATTTATTCACTTTGTATTCTGGCTGAGGCTCCCTCCCTCATCTCCTCCTTCTCCCACCCTCTCTCCATCTTCAGTCACTATGTCCCTCCCCTAGTCCACTGATAGGGGAGGTCCTCTTCCCCTACAATCTGAACCTAGCCTATCAGGTCTCATCAGGACTGTCTGGATCCTCTTTCTCTGTGGCCTAGCACATTCTTTCCTAGTGAGTAAAGCTATCAATCATCTTGTGCTCTTGGACAAGTGAAGTACATGGGCTTATTCATATTGGTAAAATAAGTTTTACTATAAAATTGTTTTCTTTGTGCAGCTGATTTACTTTGTTACTTGGTTAGGTATGAAACTTAACTGTGTTGAGTTTCAGGGCCCTAAATATTATAAGGACAATAATCTTCTGAGAGCTTTTAGGAATATCAAGTCAGTACTATCAAATGCAAAGTTCTTAGCAATGATAAAATACATACTCTTTGACTTAGGTTTGGCTATCTATAGATATAACACATAAAATATTAGTCTTAACAGAGTACACCAAATATCACTTAGAACCCTAAAGGTAGGTCCAACAAAGGACTTTTCAAAAAATACCCAAACCCCAAATCTGGCAAAATGTTCTTATTAGTTTCCTCTGGAAGACAGTATTGCTGTATCTGGCCATGTTAGGGGGTACAGTCATAGTGTCTTTCCCCTCTGTGTTTTAACCTGAGTCGCACCATCTTTTTCTTAATCCATATTTAGCCTAATTGATTATAGTTTCAGCACTGGACATGTTAGAATGGCAATTTCTTTTTCTCCATGCTAATCTCTGTTTCTTTAAATCCACCCAAATATTCGCCATATTTCACCCACACTTAGTTTATTTCACTCACACTTAGCTTGTCTCATTTCTACTAGGGTTCCAAGTATCGTGCTCTGGAAGTAAACAAAAAGTTTTAGGGAGCTATGGCATTTTAGTTAAGTTCTCAAGTACAAGTGGGAATCAAATTTCTTTAGATGTGCAAATTTTCTTTTAAGTCTTTGGATTCTATACAGAACCTTTTCAGCAAGTATATATATGCACATGGCTTGCTAGTTCTCATGAGTAGAAATGAGATCGTGCTGCAACTGTGATGGTGAGGCTCCCACTTTCAGTAACGATGGATGGCCATCCTGACATAAGGCTTCAGTTACAACCGCTAAAGGAGCAGGGGATAAGCAAATTTGATCTTTATCCTTGAATACAATTTATGGCTCCTTTGATGTCACATTAACAAAAATGACACTAAACACAGGCATTAATATGTTGTTTTGCTTTGTGAAAAATATATAGTCATTTTTATTATTGTAAAGCATAACATATGTTTAACCCTCCGTCTCTCAACACTTAGAGGAATCATTTGGCTATTTTTGCATGCCAATTATCAATTTTTTCTTTGCTTTTGGTCAGTTTGTGTTATGTAGTCCATATACAGAAGAGCTTACATACACTCTTGTCACCATGTTTACATAACTATGTGCCTTGGAATTATTTAAAGAGCCAAAACTTCCGTTGATAGAAAAACACAGCATTGACTTGAGGGAGGTGTGGACTCTTGGTAGAGTAGTCTGATCATTAATGGTCAACAACATCTCTCTTCTGCAGAGCTTATCTTCATTAAGGAATTTGATAGCAGTCCTGTTTATAAAGAGTGGGTAGATATGGATGGTAATATGGTCTAATATGGGGCTTTAAGTCCTAAGGTGTGTAATTAACAGGGATTATTGCTGCCAGAGTGGACATCTGCTTAAGTTGGAATTACAAAAGGCTCAATGAAACTTCCAAAAGCAGAATGCTATGACTTGAGGATTAGTCACTAGATAGTTTGAATTAGCAATATCCCGGATAATTCTGAGAGTCACTGGGGAATTTTTTTTCCTCTAGTATAGGTAATACTGAGTGCCAATTTGTTAGCTTTATAAATTATTACTTTTTTAAAGGACTGTTCCATATCTTCAATATTTTGGCATAAATATATAAATTACTTTTGTTTCCTCCCACAATAATTATGGTTGTAAATTATATCACAGGCATGGCTTTTTAGTACTTTTTCTTTTTTATTTAAGGAACTGGTATCAAATAGAATTTTAATATAGCAAATTGTACTAAATTAGGCCTTTTTTTCCCAAAGTTCTTGTAATAAATGTGTTTTTAAAAAAATCAACTTGATTTGTAAATATTTGATTTAAAATGAATTTTGGCTAACAATCCTTTACTCAAACTGGCACCAAGTTACTGGGAAACTTAAAAAATATATATATCTGTACATGCATAGCGATAGCAGATCCTACAAACCATGGGTGGCACGTAGCTGTGCTTTGGGAGAAGTATGTGTTGATATGAGATTCATGTAAGAAGACTTAGAAGCAAAAAATATATGGGAAAACATGTGTAAACTTCTAATACAGCATAAAGGATGTTTGTGTATGTGATAGCTGATTTTCAATCATTTCATCACTTTAGACTGTAACATAGTTCTGTATACCTACCAAAATTTGGCATATAAAAATCTAAGAAACATCAGAAGTTATAGTAAAAAATTTGTAAATCATATCATCTTCAAATAGTGATAATTTGACTTCTTCCTTTCCCATCTGTATCCCCTTGATCTCCTTCGACTGTCTTATTGCTCTAGCAAGGACTTCCAGCACTATGTTGAAGAGATATGGAGAGAGTGGGCAGCCTAGTCTTGTCCCTGATTTCAGTGGGATTGCTTTAAGTTTCTCTCCGTTCAGTTTGATGTTGGCTATAGGCTTGCTGTATATCGCCTTTACTATGTTTAGATATGTGCCTTGTATCCCTGATCTCTCCAATACTTAAAACATGAATGGATGTTGGATTTTGTCAAATGCTTTTTCAACATCTAGGGAGATTATCATGTGTTTTTTTTTTCTTTCTTTCAGGAATTGCACAGTTAAAAACAAGGTCAAGATGTTAATGGCATTTTTAGGAAAGACTTTAGAATTAATTGTTTCCATGAGGCCATGAGCTTAGGTTCTCATATTGGCATTTTTTAAACACAGAGGGCCTCTGAAAGACTCTACTCAGCAGGGTATCAAAGCAGGTGCTGAGACTCATTGTGAAATTTTGGGCAGATTGTAGGGAATCTTATGACAGAAGAGGGAGATAGAAAGACCTGGAGGGAACAGGAGTTCTGCAAGGAGAACAACAGAACCAAAAAAGACCTTGGGCACAGGGGTCTTTTTTGAGACTGATACTCCAACCAAGGACCATGCATGGAGATAACCTAGAACTCCTGCATAGATGTAGCTCATGGCAGCTCAGTATCCAAGTCAGTGTCCTAGTAAGGAGAACGGGAACTGTCTCTGACATGAACTCAGTGGCTGGCTCTTTGATCACCTTTCCCTGATGGGAGAGCAACCTTACAAGGCCACAGAAGAAGACAATGCAGCCAGTCCTGATGAGACCTGATAGGCTAGAGTCAGAGGGAAGGGGAGAAGGACCTCCCCTATCAGTTGACTTGGGGAGGGGCATGGCAGGAGATGAAGGAAAGAGGGTGCAATTGGGAGGGGATGATGGAGGGGGTACAGCTAGGATACAAGGTGAATCAAATGTAATTAATAAAAAATAAATAAATTTAAAAAAAATTAAATTTATTATTTTTTAAATTATTCACTTTACATCCCAAATGTAGCCACCTCCCTCATCTCCTCCCTGTTCCCTCTCTTCAACCACTTATGGTGTCTATTATTAAACAAAAAACAAAGATGAGATTTGAGTTGACATGTTAAATATGCCTTTCTTTTTCTTTTAAAAATTTTTATTTAACTTTTATTAATTACACTTTATTCATTTTGTATCCCCCCCATAAGCACCTCCCTCCTCCCCTCCTGATCCCACTTTCCATCCCCTTTGTGCATGCATGCCCAAGTCCACTGATAGGGAGGTCCTCCTCTCCTTTCTGATCTTAGTCTATCAGTTCTCATCAGAAGTGGCTGCATTGTCAGGGTTCTAGGTTATCTCCATGAATAGTCCTTGGTTGGAGTATGAGTCTCTGGGAAGGTCCCTGTGTTCAAATTTTCTTGTTTTGTTGCTCTCCTTGTGGAGTTCCTGTCCTCTCCAGCTCTTGCTATTTCCCACTTCTTACATAAAATTCCATTCACTCTGCCCAACAGTTGGCCATCAGGCTCAGCATCTGCTTTGATAGTCTGCAGGGCAGAAGCTTTCAGAGGCCCTCTGTGGCAGGTTCCTAGGTTGTATCCTGTTTTCTTCTTCTGGCTTTCAGAGGCCCTCTGTACCAGGTTCCTAGGTTGTTTCCTGTTTTCTTCTTCTTCTGATGTCCATCCTCTTTGCCTTTCAGGATGGGGATTGAGCATTTTAGTTAGGGTCCTCTCTTTTGCTTAGTTTGTTTAGATGTACCGATTTTATTTGGTTTATCCTATGTTGTATGTTTATATGAGTGAGTACCGTGTGTCTTTTGCTTCTGGGACAACTCACTCAGATGAACCTTTCCAGGTCCCACCTTTTACCTGCAAATTTCATGATTTCCTTATTTTTCATTGCTGAGTAATACTCCATTGTATAGATGTACCACAGTTTCTGCATCCATTCTTCAGTTGAGGGGCATCTGGTCTGTTTCCAGCTTCTGGCTATTACAAATAAAGCTGCTACAAAAATGGTTGAGCAAATGTCCTTTTTGTGTACTTAAGCCTCTTTTGGATATATGCCTAGGAGTGGTATAGCTGGATATTGAGGAAGCATTATTTCTAATTGTCTGAGAAAGCACCAGATTGATTTCCAGAGTGGTTGTACAAGTTTACATTCCCACCAGCAGTGGAGAAGGGTTCCCCTTTCTCTACAACCTCTCCAGCATGTGTTGTCACTTGAGTTTTTGATCTTGGCCATTCTGATGGGTGTAAGGTAAAATCTCAGGGTTGTTTTGATTTGCATTTTCCTAATGGCTAATGAGGTTGAGCATTTCTTTAAATACTTCTCTGCCATTTGATATTCCTCTACAGAGAGTTCTCTGTTTAGCTCTGTTCCCCATTTTTTAATTGGATTACTTGGTTTGCTGCTTTTCAGCTTCTTTAGTTCTTTATATATACTGGATATGAGTCCTCTGTCAGATAAAGGGTTGGTGAAGATTCTTTCCCAATCTATAGGCAGTCGCTTTGTTTTGATGATGGTGTCCTTTGCTTTACAGAAGCTTTTCAGTTTCATCACGTCCCATTTATTGATTATTGCTTTTAGAGCCTGTGCTGTTGGTGTTCTCTTCAGGAAGTTTTCTCCTGTATCAATGAGTTCTAAGGTATTCCCCACTTTTTTTTTTGCGGATTTAATGTGTCTGGTTTTATGTTGAGGTCTTTGATCCACTTGGACTTCAGTATTGTGCAGGGTGATAAGTATGGATCTATTTGCATTTTTCTACATGTAGATATCCAGCTGGACCAGCACCATTTGTTGAAGATGCTATCATTTTTCCATTGCATGGTTTTGGCATCTTTGTCAAAAATCAGGTGTCCATAAGTGTGTGGGTTTATTTCTGGGGCTTCTGTTTGGTACCATTGACCCACTATTCTGTTTCTATGCCAGTACCATGCAGTTTTTATAACGGTTGCTCTATAGTGCAGCCTGAGATCTGGGATGGAGATACCTCCAGAAGATCTTTTATTGTAGAGGATTGTTTTAGCAGTTCTGGGTTTCTTGTTATTCCATACGAAGTTGAGAATTTTTCTTTCCAGGTCTGTAAAGAATTGTGTTGGCAATTTGATGGGAATTGCATTAAATCTGTAGATTGCTTTTGGTAAGATGGCCATTTTTACTATGTTAATCCTGCCAAGCTATGAGCATGGGAGATCTTTCCACCCTCTCATATCTTCTTCTAATTCTTTCTTCAGAGACTTGAAAATTTTTTCATACAAGTCTTTGACTTGCTTGGTTAGGGTTACACCTAGGTACTTTATGTCATTTGTGGCTATTGAGAAGGGTGTTGTTTCCCTAATTTCTTTCTCAGCCCTTTTGTCTTTTGTATACAGGAGTGCTACTGATTTTTTTTGAGTTAATTTTGTATCCGGCCACTTTGCTGAAGGTGTTTATCAGCTGTAGGAGTTCCCTGGTAGAGTTTTTGGGGTCACTCATGTATACTATCATATCATCTTCAAATACTGATAATTTGACTTCGTCCTTTCCCATCTGTATCCCCTTGATCTCCTTCAACTGTCTTATTGCTCTAGGAAGGACTTCCAGCACTGTGTTGAAGAGATATGGAGAGAGTGGGCAGCCTTATCTTGTCCCTGATTTCAGTGGGATTGCTTTAAGTTTCTCTCTGTTCAGTTTGATGTTGGCTATAGGCTTGCTGTATATCACCTTTACTATGTTTAGATATGTGCCTTGTATCCCTGATCTCTCCAATACTTAAAACATGAATGGATGTTGGATTTTGTCAAATGCTTTTTCAGCATCTAGGGAGATTATCATGTGTTTTTTTTTTCTTTCAGTTTGTTAATATGGTGGATCACATTGATGGATTTCTGTATATTGAACCACCCCTGCATTCCTGGGATGAAGCCTACTTGGTCATAGTGGATAATATCTTTGATGTGTTCTTGGATTCGGTTTGCAAGTATTTTGTTAAGTATTTTTGCATCAATGTTCATAAGGGAGATTGGCCTGAAATTCTCTTTCTTAGTTGTGTCTTTATGAGGTTTAGGTACCAAGGTGATTGTGGCTTCATAGAATGAGTTTGGTAAAGTTCCTTCTCTTTCTATTTTATGGAATAGTTTGAAGAGAGTTGGAGTTAGCTCTTCTTTGAAGGTCTGGTAGAATTCTGTGCTGTAGCCATCTGGTCCTGGGCTTTTTTTTGGATGGGAGAATTTGATGACTGCTTCTATTTCTTTGGAAGATATAGGACTATTTAATTGATTTACCTGGTCCTGATTCAGCTTTGGTAAGTCAAATCGATCAAGAAAATTGTCCATTTCATTTAGATTTTCAAATTTAGTGGCATATAGAGTTTTGAAGTAAGTCCTAATGATTGTTTGGATTTCCTCAGTGTCTGTAGTTATGTCCCCCTTTTCATTTCTGATTTTGTTGATTTGGGTCGTGTCTCTCTGCCTTTTAGTTAGCTTGGCTAAGGGTTGGTAGATCTTGTTGATTTTTCTTAAAGAACCAGTTCTTGGTTTCATTGATTCTTTGAATTGTTTTATTTGTTTCCAGTTGATTGATTTCAGCCCTGAGTTTGATTATTTCCAGCCGTCTCCTCTTTTTGGTGTGTCTGCTTCTTCTTTTTCTAGGGTTTTTAAGTGAGCCATTAAGTTGCTTGAATGAGCTGTCTCGAATTTCTTCTTGAGGGCACTTAGTGCTATGAACTTTCCTCTTTGCACTGCTTTCATTGTGTCCCACAAGTTTGGGTATGTCATGTCTTTATTTTCATTGAGTTCTAGGAAGACTTTAATTTCTTTCTTTATTTCTTCCCTGACCCAGCTGTCATTCAGTAACAAGTTGTTCAGTTTCCATGTGTGTGTAGGCTTTTTGCTATTTCTGTTATTGTTGAGGTCCAGCTTTATTCTATGGTGATCGGACAAGATACAAGGGATTATTTCAATTTTCTTGTATCTGTTAAGGCTTGCTTTGTGACCCAGTATATGGTCTATTTTGGAGAAGGTTCCATGAGGTGCTGAGAAGAAGGTAAATTCTTTTGTGTTTGGGTGTAAAGTTCTCTAAATATCTGTTAGGTCCATTTGATTCATGACCTCTGTTAGAGATATTGTTTCTTTGTTTAATTTCTGTTTTGTTGACCTGTCCTTTGTTGAGAGTGGGGTGTTGAAGTCTCCCACTATTAATGTGTGGGGATCTATATGTGGTTTAAGTTTTATCAATGTTTCTTTAACAAATGTGGGTGCTTTTGTATTTGGGGCATAGATGTTCAGGATTATGATGTCTTCCCGGTGGAATTTTCCTTCGATGAGTATGAAGTGTCCTTCCCCATCTTTGTTTATTAATTTTGGTTGAAAGTCTATTTTATCAGATATTAGAATGGCTACTCCTGCTTGCTTCTTGGGTCCATTTGCTTGGAAAGTAGTCTTCCAACCCTTTACCCTCAGGTAAAGTCTATCTTTGTGCCTTAGGTGTATTTCTTGTATGCAACAGATTGCTGGGTTTTGTTTACGTATCCATTTTGTTAAACTGTGTCTTTTTACTGGAGAGTTGAGTCCATTGATGTTGAGAGAGATTAATGACCAGTGGCTGTTAGATCCTTCGATTTTGATGTTGGCTGTGGTCATCAGGTTGTTTGCTTGGTTGCTTTTTGTTTTACTGTAGTAAGGTTCATTATTTCCTGTGTTTTCTTGACAGAAGCTAATTTTTTGGGGTTGTATTTTCCCTTCCAGTGTCTTCTGTAATGCTGGATTTGTGTGTAGGTATTGTTGAAATTTATTTTTGTCATTGAATATCTTATTTTCTCCATCTATGAAGACTGAGAGTTTTGCAGGGTATAGTAGCCTGGGCTGACATCTGTGTTCTCTTAGGGTCTGCATGATATCTGTCCAGGCCCTTCTGGCTTTCATAGTCTCTATTGAAATTCAGGTGTGATTCTAAGGGGTTTGCCATTATATGTTAGTTGGCCATTTTTTCTTGCAGCTTTTAATATTTTTTCTTTGTTCTGTATACTTACTGTTTTGATTATTATGTGGTGGGAGGATTTTCTTTTCTGGTTAAATTTGTTGGGTGTTCTGTAGGCCTCATGTATTCTTATTGGCCTCTCCTTTAACTTGGGAAAATTTTCTTCAATGATTTTGTTGAAAATATTTTCTGGGCCTTGGAGAAGGGAGTCTTCTTTTTCCTCTATACCTATTATTCTTAGGTTTTGTCTTTTCATATTGTCTTGGATTTCTTGGACGGTCTGTGTCAAGAATTTTTTGGATTTAACATTTTTTTTTGACAGATACATCAATTTTTTCCATTGTATCTTCCACACCTGAGATTCTTTCTTCCATCCCTTGTAGTCTATTGGTTATGCTAACCTCTGTAGTTCCTGTTTTCTTCCCTCAGTTCTTTCTCTCTGAAATTTCCTCCATTTGTGTGTTTTTTAATTTTTCCAATTCTATCTTCAGATCTTGAGCCATTTTGTTGATTTCCTTCACCTGTCTGACTGTATATTTTCCTGTTTTTCCATCACTTCTTTCAGCTGTTTGTTTGAACCAACCTCTGTTTCTTTTATTTCATTCAGTGCTTTAAGCATTTCCTTTCTAAAGGCCACAAACTGTTTGGCTGCAATTTCCTCTATTTCTTTACGGATGGCAATATTCTGTTTGAGTTTATCTTCCTCTATGTCTTTACGTATCTTATGTGTTTCCTCTGTTATCATCTTCATGAGCATAGTTGTTAGGTCATCTTCTTGGATTTCAGTTATGCTGGGGTGTCCAGGCCTACTTGCCCCTGGGTAACTGGGTTCTGGAGATGCCATATTGCTCTGTGTTTTGTTGCTTGAGCCTTTATGCTGGCCTCTACCCATTGGGCTATCTTAGGTGTTTGGGGTTATTTTCTTGTGGTTCCTGGGGATCCTGTGGTGTAGAGAATCCCCTTTGCAGAAAACTGGTTTTTCTTGAAGGAAGTCTTCTCAGCTTTTTGGGTATAGTCCCTGGATGGCTGGCGTTTTTTCAGGAGTTGCTGCTGCTTACCTCAGGGATAGAGACCTGAGTGGTTACTGTGGTCTTTGTTAGTTGAGAGGGTTCTCCTCTCACCCAGCGATGTCCTGAAGACAGGTGCCCTGTTTCTGGGTTTCTTGCTGTAAATTTAATGATCAGCTGCTGTGACACCTTTGGACTTCTGGCACGCAGCCACTGTTTGTGCCTGTGTCTGGAGCACAGCCGAGTGATGGCGCCTCGGCCCCGCCGGTCTGCGAAAATTTTTCCAGGAAAGGATTGGGTGATTTAAGTCAGTACAGATTCCTTCCTTCTTTGTGGATTCTCTGGAGACAGGGACTCCCAGTCTCTTTTTTGCCCTGGGGCGCACCACTCAGTCTCTGCCAGCTAGCTGGTGCACAGAAACTGCCTGTATCTGGAGCATAGCTCAAAGATGGTGGCTGGCCCCTGCCGGTCTGCGAGACTTTTTCCAGGGAAGGACTGGTTGATTTGAGTCAGTACAGTTTCCTTCCTTCCCTGTGGATTCTCTGGAGACAGGGATTCTCAGTCTCTTTTTTGCCCTGGGGCGCACCGCTCAGTCTCTGCCAGCTAGCTGGCGCACAGAAACTACCTGTGTCTGCCTTTCCGGCCTTTGGGAGCCTGGGCATCTGTCTAAACTGGGAAATTGTCCCGAGACCTTTTTGGGGTGGGGGTATTGGCTGAGTGCTCTGAGATCAGACCAGCCATTCCCCTCCCTGTGTGTTTGCACCTGACAGTGAAACTTAGTCTCTGGTGCCCTGGGACCCACAGTTCTATCTAAGTTGGCAAATCAGGCGTGCAGGCAGGGCTCTGTGCAGGCGCCTGGGTCCCCGGCTCTGGCTCCGGGCTGGCTCCTGGGGCGCCAGCAAACCCAGAGTCTTTTCCAGGTGATGTCTGGGTGACCTAGGGTCGGCCCTAATCATTTCCTGCACCATGGGGTTATCTCTCAACTGAAAATTCCAGTCTTTGACAGCGTGGTGCACATGGTTCAGTCTGGGACTGTGACCAGAGACACTGGTGTGTGGCTCTGGGCTGGGGCTAGCAGCCAAGCGTCTGGCAGAATGGGAATCTCTTCCGCAGTTTAGCCGGGTGAGTTAAAAGCTGATTGAATACCTCACCGTGGGATTTCCTCTCACCTGGGAAACACAATCGCTTGTGTTTTATGGCCGGGAGTTCTGATTGCTGGTCACTGTGCCGATCCTGCTGTGCTGCTGCTCAAAATGAGAGTCCTCCTGGTGCTGCCATCTTGCCCCGCCCCTTAATATGCCTTTTAATGGGATGAACTTTGTCCTGTTATGCAATGAGGCCCATGTCGATTCCAAAGTGATTCAGATGTCATGTTGTTTCTGTCTTTATAATTTACTCACTCTGTGACATTTTACTGCACTAAAGCAATATGTTTATTAAAACAGAACCACTTTCTTTTTTTCAGTGTCTTTCTGTCATATATTTTATGGTTTACAAACAAATGCAAGTGTAATATATTTTTGATTCCTCAATAAAATAAACACTGATAAATTTAAATTCTATTTCTGAACATTTTTGTGTCCTAAGTTAGAACTCTGACAATTTTATAACTTGTATGTTATTTTCTTTTTTATTAATTCATTAACTCACATGCTTGTTAATATGAATGATTACATTTTGATACTTATTTACCAATACATCTTTTGATTGATTATCTGTAATATATTTTTCTAATATCTTTTCTTAATCTAGCAGATGTATTTCATATTTCTTATAAGACATACTAGGTAATATAGAACCTCTGATTTTATTTACAAAGTTTATTAGTTTTAAGTTTATTGTTTATATATTATGCTCTACATTACCAAATAATATTTGTCACTATTTGATGAACTGAAGAATTGTTTTTAACAGGTTTGTGTCAGTACTACCTATTCATGCACATACAAAAGCTTAAATAAATGTAGCACAAACTGATGAAATCTGTGTATGTTGGATGAAATTTATTGTTGCATGCAAAAAGACAGTAAAGTGGTGGTAACTAAATTAGTTCTTTGGAAATTATATTTTTTGTCTTCTCATTCAGTTTTTAAAAATTTTTTATTAATTACACTTTATTTACTTTGTATCCCCCCCCCCTGTATTTCTCTTCCTCCTCCCGTTCCAATCCTTCCCTTCCTCCCCCTTCTCCATGCATCCCCCACCCCAAGTCCACTGGTACGGGAGGTCTTCTTTTCCTTCCTTCTGATCCTAGTCTGTTAGGTCTCATTAGGAGTGGCTGCATTTTCTTTCTCTGTGGCCTGATAAGGCTGCTTCCCCCTCAGGGGGAGGTGATCAAAGATCAGGCCAATCAGTTCATATCAGAGATAGTCCTTGTTCTCATTACTATAGAACCCACTTGGAGACTGAACTGTCATGGCCTACATCTGTGCAGGGGTTCTAGGTTATCTCCATGCATGGTACTTGGTTGGAATATCAGTCTCAGGGAAGACCTCTGTGCTCAGATTTTTTTTTCTGTTGCTCTCCTTGTGGGGCTTCTGTCCTCTGCAGATCTTACTATTTCCCCTTTCTTTCATAAGATTCCCTGCGTTCTGCCCAACAGTTGGCCATAAGTCTCAGCATCTGCTTTGATAGTGTGCTGGGTAGAGCCTTTCAGAGGCCCTCTGTGGCAGGCTCCTAACTTGTTCTCTGTTTTCTCCTTCTTCTGATTTCCATCTTCTTCAAATTTCTGGATGGGGATTGAGAATTTTAGCCAGAGTTCTCCCTCTTGATTGGTTTCTTTAGGTGTATAGATTTTAGTAGGTTTATCCTATATTATATGTCTTTTTGAGTGAGTATATACCATGTATGTCTTTCTGCTTCTGAAATAGCTCACTCAGGATGATCTTTTCTAGTTCCCACCATTTACCTGCAAATTTCATGATTTCCTTGTTTTTATTGCTGAGTAGTATTTCATTGTGTAGATGTACCATAAGAAACATTCTTAATTTCATATGGAATAACAAGAAACCCAGAATTGCTAAAACAATCCTCTATAATAAAAGATTTTCTGGAGGTATCTCCATCCCTGATCTCAAGTTGTACTATAGAGAAACAGTAATAAAAACTATATGGTACTGGCATAGAAATAGAATGGTGGATCAATGGAACTGAATAGAAGACCCAAAAATAAACCCACACACTTATGGACACCTGATTTTTGACAAAGATGCCAAAACCAAAGAATAGAATAAAGATAGTATCTTCAACAAATGGTGCTGGTCTAACTGGAAATTATTAAAGAGTTGTGTGGTCACCGGGAAGTCTTGGAAAGAGCAAAGGCATGAGAAATTTGAAATTCTGGTTAGTTTATGAATGTGTTTATGCTATGATATCTTAAAGTAACTGAAATTACAGTTTGGAGATAGCATGCTAAGTTATGCAATATTGAACTGTTCAATCAATGTATTAGTTCATTCTTGGGGAACATCCAACTTGTTGAATGAGTGTCCATATTTTAAATCAAAATATATATTTATAATATTCAAAATATATATTCATATTTCATCTACTTATGTGTATATGTCATGTGTGTTGGTAAATATTTCCTTAAAACTTACTGTTATTTGTTTAGGAAACACCCTACGATTCTCACTGTGGTGTTTGAAGACTTAGGCATCCCTCAATCCTGAGATTCTTCATCATGTAACAGAAAGTGAGTGATCAAGGTCATTATCAGAACATTAACATTTTTGATTTTACACATGATAATATAGAATTTTCAGGTTATTGCACTATTTTAAGACTCTACAAAACACTATCTGCAAATAAAATGAGTTAAACTTTAACTTCAGAGTGTCCATCATTCATCATGAAAGAGATGGAAATGCTCCTAATATGTAATGAACAAAAGGTTTGTTTTTTAGCCTTATTGTAGGGATCTCCTAGGTTTTAGGGAGCTGGTTTTATATTCTGAGGACATTATAATAATAATTTCATTGATTATTATTTCTATATCATGTTTATTGTAATATCATTATTATTCTAAACTCTCTGGATAGCTTTTCTTGTTTGGATTAACACACTGCTCAGGATTTATCTTTGAGTTAAAATCAGGTGTACTTTTTTATGGAGTTTTGCATTTTCCAAAATTGCAAAAACTTCTATATGATTATTAGTCTTCCCTGGGATTCTTGGTGATGACTTTTCTGCACGTGCCTTGCATTTATGACTTTTCTTCAGAGTCTGGTTTTTCTCTTCTGCCTTTCTGCATCTTGGTAAATGCCTTATGCAATTGTTTTACACTGATTCCTTAGGATTTGTTTGTTCATTTCCTATTAATTTGTTTTGTTGTTCTAGAATAATGAGTTTTTCATTACATTGAGTTTGTAGGTAGGAAAATACTTCAAATTTGAATCAGATGTATAAATTGATTCTGTTAGACAGGCCTGTAGAAATGCTTTCCTGTAGTACAAAAATTAAACAAGACTTCAAATAGTAGTCATGGAATTTTACTGTTTAATATCTTCATGCTCACTGTTGTGGAGAGTGTAATAGCTCCCCCTTTCCCATTTTTCATAAGTTTATACCTCTTAAAATTTAAATTCTTTCTGTCTTTATCATTTGTCTATCTCTTCTATCTATCTTCTATCTATCATGTATCTGATGCATTATATTTATTCATGAATGTATAACATTCATATTTATATCTGTTATCTATATCATATCTATATCTATAGATGTATTTATATCAATTTATTTATCATCTCTCACTATCTGTCTCTCTGTTTGTCTTCTATCAATAATCTATTTAATCTGCTACTTGTATGTATAAATCATTAAGTCCAGAATCTATAATAGACTGCAAATGATTGTTTCTGACACTAAATTAGAAAACAATGCTATGTGACAGAAACTTGCCCAACTATGTAGATGGAATTCTTGTCATATGTGTTTTTGTTTGTTTGTTTTAGAAAGGGAACCTGATTTTTTTTGACCAAAACTTTTAACAAAGCTTTAGTTAAACAAGAGAACTTTGCAAAAGCCTTTTCCTGAACTTTTGCTGGGAAAGAGGATAAAGGTAAAGAGATAACGCTTATCCTACTTTCACAGCTCTCTCTGTCTCTTTTAGAACTGACTGTTCAATGTGCCAAAACTCAATGCTGTGTTGCATAGGCATCACTATCCAAGCATCTCCCATGTGCATGGGACACAGAAGGGATATGACTAATTGAATGCTTCACACAGAATGTAAAATTCGTGCTTTGACAAAGGATGACCATATGCATTTTTACCAAACATAATCAGAATTTTTTAGTTGCTCTGCAGAGGTACCTATAGCAATGAGAACAGAAATAATTAGTGCAAGTGTTAAGAACAAATCCTTTATAGATAAACATGGCCTCTGTAACTGTACCATGCTTTCGTGTTTCAGAAAGGTCAATCACTTATACTAAGAATCTTATCAAATATAAATAAAGAAGATATGCAGAAGTATATCAAATATAAAGAAGATCTGTGATATTGAAAAATAATTTAAGAATAAAAATGAACAGTTTTGCCTGAAGAGATGGACAGTAAATGATGCTCTACGATGCCATTTCTTAATCCAAAGGCTTGTCTATGCACCTGTAAAAATAGTTACTTTCAGGCTTAATAAAAAATCATATTGTGTTAAAATAACATTTATTCTAAAAAATGAATAAACTACAGGTATTGATAATTTGCCACGAATTAATTTAGTAGACTCTCTTCTAGAACAATACATGGTATGAAATGCAAAGAATTAAATTTTGTCTATGGAGAGTTTGGCCACTAGAAAGCTTGCCTTTCTAGTTGATTGTTATTACTTTATTATAGATGATTCTTAAATAATATAGGAAAGCAAAAGATGTAATTTATCTTTTGTGATGAAATTTAAAATACGTGAAAACTTAAATATATGCCCAAAGCTTCTAAGTATAAAGTGCTTCAAAAACGTGAGGAGGATATGACAAAGTGTATGATTTTAGAAGCAGGTGGCTGCAGCAGGGATACAGAGTGAATAAACTGTAATGAATGGATGTAGAAATAAAATAAAATTAGAAAAGAACAGAATCAAGGAATCATCACAGTTACTAGGTTCCCACTAATTTGTGTTTGTGTATGTGTATGTGTATGTGTATGTGTATGTGTGTGTGTGTGTATGTGTGTGTGTGTGTGTGTGTGTGTGTGTGTGTGTGTAAATTTGGGGACAAAAAATGTTATTTACCATGAAACAATACCTAATAAAGATAAGAGTGGAAAGAAAAAAATTCATTTAAGTCTCCCTGTATCTGTATGTTACAGGTACAAGGTCTATTTGTATGTAAGGAGACCAGGATATGAAGTTTAAGGACATTCACAGGTTTCCCAGCTGGTATGTATCATAAAGAAGAGATGATTCCAGATGGGCATATTCTTTTATCAGATTAGATAGTTCCTGAGTGACAAACATACAGTAAACTAGGAGTTATATTCTAAACTTCTCATAGTTATTTGTGTGGGCTGACACAATTCTGTCAGGTTTCTATTAGTTCTAGTGTGTGACAAGGGAACGTAATAGTTTTTTTTTGAGCAGACTCTTTTCTGCAGAAGATTTTCTTATAGGCATGGGTAGGTGGTGTCTGAATTAGACTTCTAACCTGAGAAAGGCAAACTACAGGTGTGATTCTGTTAAAGACATTAATTAAAGGTTTCTGGGATGGATTCTGTGAGGTCCTTTCCCCCCAGAAGATGCTGAGGCCTTTTTAGCTTCCAAAACATAAAAGGAGTGTAACAAACTGGAAGTCCCTCTACAAATACCACTCTGAGCCAATATTCTTATCATAATCTTTGGCAGGAACTAGGAACACCAGTGAGCAGAATTTCAGATGGATTGTACTCTGTACTGGGCTGGCACTGGAGATTACACACTCTGCTGGGTGATCAGTGTTTTTATCTATTTGTTTTGGTTTGTTGCTATTAAAATAATATCTGGGATTGGAAGACTGGTAAAGTATACAAAGTTGTAGAAATTCTTAAGACAGGGAAAAGAAGTTCACATGTTTTATGGAGACTCTAATACGTAATATTAACTCTTAGTATAGTTTAAATTTGGATATATGAATGCTACAGAGTATTTGAGTCCACAAATCATAAATGATGGAACTATGTTTACTGATGAGAACAAAAGATGGAAACAGAATAGTATACACGGTGATCACAAAAAACTTCTTTCTCTCTTCATATCATGTCAGTCATTTTACTTATGATCAAGTATATAGATATAAATATTGCATTTGTTTATCAAATCTTAAAAATATGCTGACCCCAAACAAAAGTAAAGTTCATGAATAAATAGAATATAATTTATCTTCAAGAAAGTTAAAAGTTTCAAAACATGCTCCCTTAGGTGGTAAGATTTTTTTTTTTTTAATTGAAGAAATTCTTCAGACCCATAGTTCTGATATAACCAAAGGCTCTGCTAGTCTGAGTGATTGAACTCAGACAGCCTCCATCAACATATATGCTGTGTTTTCTAGGGCAGTTAAATTTGCTGTTGGCTGTTTCTTGGTTCACCTCCTAAGTGTCATGGTTTTGACTACCTTTCTAAAATAAGACCTTGTCTGGAGCCTGATCTCTACATGAGAAAAACATTGGAAACTGATACTTGTACCCAGAAGAATATTCAAATTACATATAATAATATCGTAAATCAAGACCTCTTTGAAGAATTTTCTGACCTGTTCTCCAAGGTCAATAGCAAATGGAGGATTAAAATTTAAAATTTCTATTCTTAGACTCTTAACACAATAGCCACAGGCTGAGGTCATAATTGGTATAATGTAAAAGAAACATGAAAATCAGCTTGAATATTATCCTCTCAGACAATAAAAAAACAAAATAGTTTATGATATAAAAAGTTAAACTAATTTCAAAATTTAATGCGTACTTTATAATTTTAAAACAAACAAAGGTTATTTTTCATGGAGTTAAAATGAGAAGTGTATGAAGTTTTTAGATAAACTTCAGAAAATAAAATAATATATTACAGAAATGAGTGGTTGAAAATATGTTTATTCCTGAGCAATCATATATTGTCTTAATTTAAAATTTACTACTTATGCATGTTGTTCACACTTAAAATTATCTGAGTTTTGTAAGATTTCTGATAAATTTGCAGAATGCACAAACAACCATGAGCTAAAAGTAGATCTATAAGCATTCGAAAATATGACTTCAGGGAAAATATATTGTAAAGGGAGAACATTAAAAAAATCACTTCATGATTTTCAAACATGCAATGGAGTATGTTATGATATCGGAAGTACAAAATGAAGAAAAGAAAAAAGAAAACCACATTAACACAGGAGTTAATGCACTTCTTTTGAGGCAGAGATGGGAAACAAAACAGCCCCCATATTATGGAACATCTGGTCATTGAATCAAGAATGGACTTTAATTGGAAACAGACAGATGGCACAAACACTATTAGCACAGGGAAAGCTGTAGTGTAGACATAGAGATCTCGGATAATGACTTTGGCAGAACTGTCTTTATATCACATTGCCAGTGATGTTATTCAGATTGAATGGAATATCATGGAGGTTGACCTACCTCCATAACATTCCTCCAGGCATATTTGTAGCGTTTGAATAGTCAGATGATTACATGGTCTCAGGTAATTAAAAAAATAGATTGGACACCTTTATTTAGGATATTTGCTCACATACAAGCATATGCTGTGAGACATTATATTGCCATATTGACATTTTGCTTCCTTTTGAATATGTTACTTCAGACTGAGAATTTTTCCAAGTATCTTTATTATATAGAAAAGAGTACATGTCATTACTCTCAGTGTGGGGAATAAATAGTCACAGGAATAATTATACAAATCTTTTTATGGTGAATGTCCTAACAATATAAGAAATATGGATATAGTAACATAAGAAGAAATATTTCTCTGTGTATGTCTTTGAATTCTCAGCTCTAAGTTAAAAGATTTTGTGTAATTCACCATTAAATGAACCTAACTGTTTTGTAAGTCTAACCTATGAGTCCAATTTAAAACAGTTTTTTATAATACTAGGTGCCTGAAGAAAATCACTTTCATTAAAACACTTAAAGTATTTTGTTTCATGCACTGGCTTTATTTCTAGTAAATTTGTTCACAGAAGGATTATTATTTCAGCCAGAGGTGCTTGGGCTATAGAACTGAGCTTTCTTGGGAACTAGGTAAATTTAGAAAAATGTGTATAGAAATTCTTGTGTATATTCAGATGTTTATCTGATAAAAATGTATTCAGAGCATATGAATCCTAAGCAGAGATGCTGTGATTTCTATTTCTGTAGGCAACACACGCAGCACTTCTAAAATGGGAATAAGTATCAGAGAAGATGGACAGGAAAGGGGAGGTGCACCTACAATTGCATATTAAACTACTGATGGTGTGTTTCCAAATCTTTATGTTGCCAGTCATCTAACTTCTTCTTTTTGGTGACTGTTTAAATGTTATACCTTCTAAAATAGTGCAACTTTCCTTCTCTCACCTGCATTAATTGTTTCTGATTATTCCATTTTCAATAATCCAGAAGAAATTTCTGTTTCATTGTTGATCATATACCTTTACAGTTTTCTCAGACTTTTAGAATAGTAAAGAAAAAAATATAACATTATAAATCCTTTTACAGTTCATACATGATAAAACTGAGGCCAAAATTAACTAAAGCTATATACTACCCCAGCGTACCTATGAAAGAAAATATATGATGTTTGTTTATTGGTCTGGGTTACCTCACTCAGGATGACTGTCTCCAACTCCAATTATCTAACTGAACATTTCATACTTTTTGTAACAACAAAGTGATATTACATTGATTAAGAACTCACATTTTATTATCCATTCATGCAGTTGAGACACACAAATCTAAGTTGTTTTCTTTTCCTGGGTTGTGAATAAAGCAATAATAAACAATGTTTTCAGGACAAAACAGGGCAGTTTTATGTATGAACTTATATCACTGTGACAGCATTCATAAGACCTGTGAAAGATCAACCAAGACAAAATCCCAGTGTAGAATTGGAAGAAAAAGAAGGGTTCTAAGTCTTACCACTAGCTGAGCAATTATTGACGAGAGATAGTTGCTGGGAGAGGGAGAGGCAGTTTTCTTTAAGGTTGTCAGTCCTGTAGCTTCTTCATACTCCAGGAGTTCGGCAACAAAAATAGGACTCAATGGGCTTAAGTAGCAATAAAAAAAGAAAAGGACAGGAAATTGGGTCAGTCATGAGGTGGGGTAGATCTGGGAGAAATTGAGGGAAGGGTAAACATGACCAAAGATGTATGAAATTCTCAAAGAATTAATGAAATATTTTTTAAAAAGAGTGTTCTTTGCATATATGCCTAGGAGTAGTATGGCTGGATCTTGAGGAAGCGCTATTCCTAGTTGTCTGAGAAAGTGCCAGATTGATTTCCAGAGTGGTTGTACAAGTTTACATTCCCACCAGCAGTGGAGGAGGGTTCCCCTTTCTCCACAACCTCTCCATCATGTGTTGTCACTTGAGTTTTTGATCTTGGCCATTCTGATGGGTGTAAGGTAAAATCTCAGGGTCGTTTTGATTTGCATTTCCCTAAAGGCTAATGAGGTTGAGCATTTCTTTAAGTGTTTCTCTGCCATTCGATATTCCTCTACAGAGAGTTCTCTGTTTAGCTCTGTTCCCCATTTTTTAAGTGGATTACTTGGTTTGCTCCTTTTCAGCTTGTTTAGTTCTTTATGTATACTGGATATTAGCCCTCTGTCAGATAAAGGGTTGATGAAGATTCTTTCCTAATCTGTAGGCAGTCGTTTTGTTTTGATGATGGTGTCCTTTGCTTTACAGAAGCTTTTCAGTTTCATGAGGTCCCATTTATTGATTGTTGATCTTAGAGCCTGTGCTGTTGGTGTTCTGTTCAGGAAGTTGTCTCCCATACCAATGAGTTCTAGGCTCTTCCCCACTTTTTCTTCTAACTGATTTAATGTGTCTGGTTTTATGTTGAGGTCTTTGATCCACTTGGACTTTAGTTTTGTGCAGGGTGATAAGTATGGATGTATTTGCATTTTTCTACATGTAGACATCCAGTTAGACCAGCACCATTTGTTGAAGATGTTATTTTTTTTCCATTAAAAAAAGAATGTTCTTTAAATGATGCTCATTCATGCCTTCTCACAGTTGCTTTTATCAGGCTCTTAATGCAGCACCCATACTCTGTCACCAAGTTATAACCAAGCAGAAGCAGTAGGGAGAATTAGTTTCAGCTTTCCCCATCACTTCCTGTCTCTCCTTCTCTCTTTCCTTCTTTCCTCCATTATTTGACAGAGTTTCACTTGTACACCAAATGAGCCTCAAACTCATGCCAATCCATGGGCCTCTGCCTCTGAAATAGTAATATTACAGACATGAACCACACAGCCACTTACATTTATGATCACATTTCATAACAAGGATGAAGACATCAGACATGCTCTTGTGAATCAGAAAGCCCACTAGGCCTCCATCATACACTAAGGGCTATAGGCAATTAAGGAATGTTGAGGGTGAGAAACACTTAGCTTAGGGTAGAACACACCAGTTGGTTATTCAATACCAAATGGTCAGCCTTAAAAACATACATACAAGCATCATTATAAAGACTGAACAGGTTGTAGTTATGTTTTTAGAGATTATATATTCATACTTACATATTCAGGAAACAATAATTAATAAAAAGGTAGTCAATGAAATTGATAAAAAGCAAGGACTGGTATATAGAAAAAATTTGTTGGGAGGAAAAAAAGGTAAATGATATAAGTGGCCTCCCAAAACAGATATATTTTTATAAATTCTTCAAATATTTGTATATTGGGGATTCGTGTATAATTACTTGCCAATTGATAAGTCATATATGTACAGAAAGACAAATCTATTATAAAAGTGAGAAAAAGATAGAAAACCACAGTCACTCAATATTTGATCACATTTAGTAACTTTCACAGTGTGTCAGGAATAGAATTGAGTGTATCAAATGATATATTTTTGTAGTCATTCCAGAAACATTGCCCAATAGGCAATATATATATATATATATATATATATATATATATATATATATATATATATATATATATATATATAAAGAAAGCTAGGTCTAGACATGTGAAGTACACTGTAAATGCTGCTTTTATTTCCTCAGATGTGGGGATGAGATAAGCCGTACCCAAGCTTTACTGATACAGGCTTGAGCTAAGAAAATTTCTATATTTTTATATAATTCCTAGGCCTAGGCCTGGAAGCTTCCAGCCTCTCTACAATCTAATCTTCTGCAAACACAGACCTCAAAGACGTCAGCTTCTAGGCTGATAAACTAGGCCTAGAGACATAGTGTCTGAGACATAGTGTTGAATAAATTGACTTTTTCCGGTTCTTTCTGAACTCTGAATGCCTGGTTCATTTCAGCTGTTTTGGCTCAAAACTCGTCTCCAAGCTGACTCATTCAAATTGGCTTCTCACTGATAAGTTCTGCTTGGGAAAATAGACTCTGATCTTCAGGGACTAAACTGCATTGAACTGCATGTACCTAACTGAACTGACCAGCAGGACCTGTATTGTACTGACTCTACGAACTCTACTGTGTTCTTGTACTGTACTCTCCTCTACTGTGCTGTACGTCCAACACCCTCTCCATGATTCTCCTAAGTAGCCTCTCTCTCTCAAGAGAGTTGGGTGTATTCTACCTCTGACTCATTCTATCAAATCTTTCTCTGATTCATCACTTTGTCTGTTCCTCAGTGAGTCATCACTGTTTGGGATTAAAGGTGTATACTAAATTCTAGCTAGAAGGATTAAAGATACTTTGTGTCTATATTCTAGCCAGGGGGATTAAGGGTGTGTACTAGGGGCATGTCTATATTCCATCCAGATCACATAGACCTAGGTCTTTGGATGTGATCCCTTGCCAGGGCAGGTATGTTGCCAGATTAAAATTTATCTACAGTTTTTGTAGTTTGAAGTATGAAACCCAGAATTAATCTCACAATGCTCTTTAGGTATTTTAAGTTTGAGCCACTACATGGTAAGTGCTTCCTTTGATTGATACACACAAGTGAGTTTGTAAAAATTTAATTATAAATTAAATCAATTAAGTGAACAAAAATTTAAAATAGTTACATATGAATAGAATCTCTAACTTTTATCTATATTAGTACATGTTAACTTAGTTAGGCCTGTTCACTTGCATTTTTAGGTAAAAATCAAATATAAATTTCAGGTGGTATTAAAATGGAACTCGTGTTAAAACCTAAGTATTAACGATAATTGTCAGAATTCATTTCTGACATGAAGGGAGATATTTTTCTTCAGCAAAGTACTTTTTAAGAGTAAGTGACAGATAGTCATGTTAATAGCTGCTTTTACATTGTTTATATAATGTCATAACTGGATTAGCCACTATGATACCATAAAGTTTCAGAATTAATGATCTAATACTGCCAAGTATACACAGATTATGTTACAAGAGCTACAATCGGTAAAGCCTAAGTATCCTGCAGACTGCATATTACTACTTTGATCAAGTGAAATACAAGTAAATTAATCCAGGATCTAGTTAATGATATGCATAGTTGCATAATTGGTGATTAAGCCTGAATAGCCAACAGATGATCATAATTTTACATTGCCAAGCTAAAACTTTATAGCTCTTTTCTTTGTTATATTTTCAATACTTCTGTATCTGGTGGTACTGAAAATTTTATCTGATCCCATGTAAAATTTAATAGTGTCTCTCTCTCTCTCTCTTTAATCTCATCCAACTGTCTGTGCTCCTCATTGCACACTGATTCATCTATGAGTAAAGTTCTGATTGTACTGTTTTTTTTCTTCTCTTCCTTTCTTTCTCTACCCCATATCCTGGAGTTAATACCTATTTTCTAATTAAATACTATTCTTCCACCTTACATGATAATAAGGCATAGTTTCAGTGAAATAAACCACCTGAATAAGAGAGAAAACTCAAGGAAGATAACTGATGTCAATGGCTAGCCCCATACCCACATGCACACCTACGTAACATAGTCTCACAGATGTGTGAACATGTACACACATTCACATCTCACACATATGCAAAATAATTTTTAAAATAACCATTCTTCAACTTCAAATACACACTATGTGGTTGCTTGAATAGGAATGGTGGCCATAGATTCATATATGTGGATGCTTGGTCATTAAGGAGTAGCAATACTTGACGGAGATTAAGAGCTGTGGCCTTGTGGGAGGAAATGTGTCACCTGAGGGTGGGCTTAGGGGTTTGAAATAAGGCCAGGCTCAGTCTCTTTCCCTCTGAATAGGGTCTGATATAGAACTCCTGGCTTCTTCTCCAACACCATACCTGCCTATGTGCCTCCATGTCTCCTACCATGATGATTATGAACTAAACTTCTTAATCAAAAAGCCAGTCACTATTAAATGTTTTCCTTTATAAGAGTTGCCAAACTTTGGGCAGATTTCAGGGAATCTTATGAAAGAAGGGGGAGACAGAAAGAGCTGGAGGGGAAAGGAGCTCCACAAGGAGAGCAAAAGAACCAAAAAATATGGGCACAGGGGTCATTTCTGAGACTGATACTCCAACAAAGAACCATGCATGAAGATAACCTAGAGCCCTTGAACAGATGTAGCCCATAACAGTTTAGTGTCCAAGTGGGTTTCATAGTAATGGGAACAGGGACTGTTTCTGACATGAAATCAGTGGCTGGCTCTTTGATCGATCACCTCCCACTGAGAGGGGAGCAGCCTTACCAGGCCACACACGGAGACAATGCAGCCAGTCCTGATGAGACCTGATAGGTTAGGGTCAGATAGAAGGGGAGGAGGACCTCCCCTATCAGTGTATTTGGAGAGGGGAATGGGAGGAAATGAGGGAGGGATGGTGGGATTGGAAAGGAATGAGGAAGGGGGATACAGCTGGGATACAAAGTGAATAAACTATAATTAATATAAAAATAAAATAATGACACTATATACATAAGCAGCAGATATGATTGAATTCAGTTCTTTTCTTACTCAGGGTTTGGTAGTTAAAAGGCCAAGCAGCTATGAATATGTGATTGGGTTGGCAAGGAAAGGTTTCAGAAAATATAAAGAAAATACAGATTTCTTTTTTTTTTAATTCTTTATTAATTACACTTTATTCACTTTGTATTCCCCCTGTGGTTCCCTTTCTCCTCCCATCCCAATCCCTCCCTTCCTCCACCCTCTGCATGCATGTCCCTCCCCAAGTCCACTAATAGGGGAGATCTTCTTTTCCTTCCTTTTGATCCTAGTCTGTTAGGTCTCATCAGGAGTGACTGCATTGTCTTCTTCTGTGGCCTAGTAATGCTGCTTCCCCCTCAAGGGGAGGTAATTAAAGAGCAAGCCAATCAGTTCATGTCAGAGACAGTCCCTGTTCCTATTAGAATGGAACCCACTTGGATACTGAACTGCCATTGTCTACATCTGTGCAGGGGTTCTAGGTTATCTCCATGCATGGAACTTGGTTGGAGTATCAGTCTCAGGAAAGATCCCTGTGGGCAGATTTTTTGGTTCTATTGCTCTCCTTGTGGAGTTCCTGTCCTCTCCAGATCTTACTGTTTCCCACTTCTTTCCTAAGATTGCCTGAACTATGCCCAAAGGTTTCCAATAAGTCTCAGCATCTGCATTGGTAGATTGCAGGGCAGAGACTTTCAGAGGTCCTCTGAGTCAGGCTCCTGACTTGTTCCCTCTTTTCTCCTTCTTCTGATGTCCATACTCTTTGCCTTTCTGGATAGAGATTGAGCATTTTAACAAGAATCCTCCCTCTTGATTAGTTTCTTTAGGTGTACAGATTTTAGTAGGTTTATCCTATAGTATATGTCTATATGAGTATATACCGTGTGTGTCTTTCTGCTTCTGGGATAGCTCACTCAGGATGATCTGTTCCAGATCCCACCATTTACCTGAAAATTTCATGATTTCCTTGTTTTTTTATTGCTGAGTAATATTCCATTGTGTAGATGTACCACAATTTCTGTATCCATTCCTCCACTGAGGGGCATCTGGGCTGTTTCCAGCTTCTGGCTATTACAAATAAGGCTGCTACAAACATGGTTGAGCAAATTTCCTTATTGTGTACTTGAGCTTCTTTTGGGTATATGCCTAGGAGTGGTACAGCTGGATCTTGAGGAAGCGCTATTCCTAGTTGTCTGAGGAAGCACCAGATTGATTTCCAGAGTGGTTGTGCAAGTTTACATTCCCATCAGCAGTGGAGGAGGGTTCCCCTTTCTCAACAGCCTCTCCAGAATGTGTTGTCACTTGAGTTTTTGATCTTGGCCTTTCTGATGGGTGTAAGGTGAAATCTTTTTTTAAAATTATTTATTTAACTTTTATTAATTACACTTTATTAATTTTGTATCCCCCCATAAGCCCCTCCCTCCTCCCCTCCTGGTCCCACCCTCCCCCCTTTCTACATGCATGCCCCTCCCAAAGTCCACTGATAGGGGAGGTCCTCCTCTCCTTTCTGATCTTAGTCTATCAGTTCTCATCAGAAGTGGCTGCATTGTCAGGGTTCTAGGTTATCTCCATGAATAGTCCTTGGTTGGAGTATGAGTCTCTGGGAAGTTCCCTGTGTTCTAATTTTCTTGTTTTGTTGCTCTCCTTGTGGAGTTCCTGTCCTCTCCAGCTCTTGTTATTTCCCACTTCTTACATAAAATTCCATTCATTCTGCCTGACAGTTGGCCATCAGGCTCAGCATCTGCAGGGCAGAGGCTTTCAAAGGCCCTCTGTGGCAGGTTCCTAGGTTGTTTCCTGTTTTCTACTTCTGACTTTCAGAGGCCCTCTGTAGCAGGTTCCTAGGTTGTTTCCTGATTTCTTCTTCTTCTGATGTCCATCCTCTTTGCCTTTCAGGATGGGGATTGAGCATTTTAGTTAGGGTCCTCTCTTTTGCTTAGTTTGTTTAGATGTACCGATTTTAGCAGATTTATCCTATGTTGTATGTTTATATGAGTGAGTACATACCCTGTGTGTCTTTTTGCTTCTGGGACAACTCACTCAGGGTGATCCTTTCCAGGTCCCACCATTTACCTGCAAATTTCATGATTTCCTTATTTTTCATTGCTGAGTAATACTCCATTGTATAGATGTACCACAGTTTCTGCATCCATTCTTCAGTTGAGGGGCATCTGGGCTGTTTCCAGCTTCTGGCTATTACAAATAAAGCTGCTACAAAAATGGTTGAGCAAATGTCCTTTTTGTGTACTTGAGCCTCTTTTGGATATATACCTAGGAGTGGTATGGCTGGATCTTGAGTAGCACTATTCCTAGTTGTCTGAGAAAGCGCCAGATTGATTTCCAGAGTGGTTGTACAAGTTTACATTCCCACCAGAGGTGGAGAAGGGTTCCCCTTTCTCCACAACCTCTCCAGCATGTGTTGTCCCTTGAGTTTTTCATCTTCGTCATTCTGATAGGTGTAAGGTAAAATCTCAGGGTCGTTTTGATTTGCATTTTTCTAATGGCTAATGAGGTTGAGCATTTTTTTAAGTGCTTCTCTGCCATTCGATATTCCTCTACAGAGAGTTCTCTGTTTAGCTCTGTTCCCCATTTTTTAAGTGGATTACTTGGTTTGCTCCTTTTCAGCTTGTTTAGTTCTTTATATATATACTGGATATGAGTCCTCTGTCAGATAAAGGGTTAGTGATGATTCTTTCCCAATCTGTAGGCAGTCGCTTTGTTTTGATGATGGTGTCCTTTGCTTTACAGAAGCTTTTCAGTTTCATGAGGTCCCATTTATTGATTGTTGATCTTAGAGCCTGTGCTGTTGGTGTTCTGTTCAGGAAGTTGTCTCCTGTACCAATGAGTTCTAGGGTATTCCCCACTTTTTTTCTAGCTCATTTAATGTGTCTGGTTTTATGCTGAGGTCTTTGATCCACTTGAACTTCAGTATTGTGCAGGGTGATAAGTATGGATCTATTTTCATTTTTCTACATGTAGATATCCAGTTGGACCAGCACCATTTGTTGAAGATGTTATCTTTTTTCCATTGTATGGTTTTGGCATCTTTGTCAAAAATCAGGTGTCCATAAGTGTGTGGGTTTATTTCTGGATCTTCTGTTCAGTTCCATTGATCCACCATTCTGTTTCTATGCCAGTACCATGCAGTTTTTATAACTGTTTCTCTATAGTACAGCTTGAGATCAGGGATGGAGATACCTCCAGAAGATCTTTTATTGTAGAGGATTGTTTTAGCAATTCTGGGTTTCTTGATATTCCATAGGAAGAAGTCAAATTATCACTATTTGCAGATATGATAGTATACATGAGTGACCCCAAAAACTCTACCAGGGAACTCCTACAGCTGATAAACACCTTCAGCAAAGTGGCCGGATACAAAATTAACTCTAAATAATCATTAGCATTCTTGTATACCAAAGACAAAAGGACTGAGAAAGAAATTAGAGAAACAACACCCTTCACAATAGCCACAAATGACATAAAGTACCTTGGTGTAATCCTAACCAAGCAAGTCAAAGACTTGTATGAAAAAATTTTCATGCCTCTGAAGAAAGAATTAGAAGAAGATATGAGAAGATGGAAAGGTTTCCCATGCTCATGGCTTGGCAGGATTAACATAGTAAAAATGACCTTTTACCAAAAGCAATCTACAGATTTAATGCAATTCCCATCAAATTCCCAACACATTTATTTGCAGACCTGGAAAGAAAAATTCTCAACTTCGTATGGAATAACAAGGTGAAATCTTAAAGTCGTTTTGATTTGCATTTCCCTTATGACTAAGGACGTTGAACATTTCTTTAAGTGTTTCTCTGCCATTAGTTATTCCTCTATTGAGAATTCTCTGTTTAGCTCTGTACTCCATTTTTAATTGATTTTAATTAATTGTACTCCATTTTTAACTTGATTTGTTGCTGTTTAACTTCTTGAGTTCTTTATATATACTGGAAAATAGTCCTCTGTCAGATATAGGGTTGGTGAAGAGCCTTTCCCAATCTGTAGACAGTTGTTTTGTTCTTATGACAGTGTCTTTGCTTTACAGAAACTTTTACATTTCATGAGTTCCCATTTATTGATTGTTGCTCTTAGAGCCTGTGCTGTTGGTGTTCTGTTCAGGAAGTTGTCTCCTGTGCCAATGAGTTCAAGGCTCTTCCCCATTTTTTCTTCTAAGCGGTTTATATTGAGGTCTTTGATCCACTTGGACTTTAGTTTTGTGCAGGGTGATAAGTATGGATCTATTTGCATTTTTCTTCATGTAGACATCCAGTTAGACCAGCACCTTTTGTTGAAGATGCTGTCTTTTTTCCATTGAATGGTTTTGGCATCTTTGTCAAAAATCAGATGTCCATAAGTGTGTGGATTAATGTCAG
The DNA here is from genome assembly GCF_907164565.1 of Psammomys obesus. NCBI lineage: Eukaryota > Metazoa > Chordata > Mammalia > Rodentia > Muridae > Psammomys > Psammomys obesus. Next base: position 27,175,655 of record NW_026596069.1, read on the forward strand.
GGTCTTCTATTTGATTCCATTGATCCACTATTCTGTTTCTATGCCAGTACTATGCATTTTTTAGTATTGTTGCTCTATAGTAGAGCTTAAGATCAGGTATGGAGATACCTCCTGATGATCTTTTACTGTAGAGAATTGTTTTAGCAATTCTGGGTTTCTTGTTGTTCCATATGAATGTGAGAATTTTTCTTTCAAGGTCTGTAAAGAATTATGTTGGTAATTTGATGGGAATTGCATTGAATCTGTAGATTGCTTTTGATACGATGGCCATTTTTACTATATTAATCCTGCAAAGCCATGAGCATGGGAGATCTTTCCATCCTCTCATATCTTCTTCTAATTCTTTCTTCAGAGACTGGAAAATTTTTTCAAAGAAGCCTTTGACTTGCTTGGATAGGTTCACACCAAGGTACTTTATGTCCTTTGTGGCTATTGTGAAGGGTGTTGTTTCCCTAATTTCTTTCTCGGCACTTTTGTTTTTTGTATACAGGAGGGCTACTGATTTTTTTGAGTTAATTTTGTGGGCAGCCACTTTGCTGAAGGTGTTAATCAGCTGTACGAGTTCCCTGGTAGAATTTTTGGGGTCACTCAGGTATACTATCATATCATCTGCAAATAGTGATACTTTGACTTCTCCCTTTCCAATTTGTATCTTCTTGATTTCCTTCAATTATCTTATTGCTCTAGCAAGGACTTCAAGAACAATGTTGAAGAGATACGGAGAGAGTGGGCAGCCTTGCCTTGTCCCTGATTTCAGTGGGATTGATTTAAGTTTCTCTCCATTGAGTTTGATATTGGTTATAGGCTTGCTGTATATTGCCATTACTATGTTCAGGTATGTGCCTTGTATCCCTGATCTCTCCAAGGGTTTAAACATGAATGGATGGTGGATTTTGTCAAATACCTTTACAGCATCTAAGGAGATGATCATGTGGTTTTTCTCCTTCAGTTTGTTTAAGTGGTAGATCACATTGATGGATTTCTGTATATTGAACCACCCCTGCATGTCTGGGATTGGTCATAGTGGACGATATGTTTGATGTGTTCTTGGTTTCGCTTTGCAACTATTTTGTTGAGTATTTTTCATCAATATTTATGAGTGAGATTTCCTGAAATTCTCTTTCTTTGTTGGATCTTTGTGAGGTTTAGGTACCAAGGTGACTGTGGCTTCATTGAATGAGTTTGGTAGTGTTCCTTCTGTTTCTATTTTGTGGAATAGTTTGAAGAGTATTGGTGTTAGCTCTTATTTGAAGGTCTGGTAGAATTCTGCACTGAAACCATCTGGTCCTGGGCTTTGTTTGGATGGGAGACTTTTGATGACAGCTTCTATTTCCTTAGGGGATATAGGACTATTTAATTGATTTACCCGGTCTTGATTCAGCTTTTGGTCAAGAAAATTGTCCATTTCATTTAGATTTTCCAATTTTGTGGCATATAGACTTTTGAAGTAAGTCCTAATGATTGTTTGGATTTCCTCAGTGTCTGTAGTTTTGTCCCCCTTTTCATTTCTGATTTTGTTGATTTGGGTCGTGTCTCTCTGCCTTTTAGTTAGCTTGGCTAAGGGTTTGTCGATCTTGTTGATTTTCTCGAAGAACCAGCTCTTGGTTTCATTGATTCTTTGAATTGTTTTATTTGTTTCTAATTGATTGATTTCAGCCCTGAGTTTGATTATTTCCAGCTGTCTACTCCTTTTTGGTGTCTGCTTCTTCATTTTCTAGGGTTTTTAAGTGGGCCATTAAGTTGTTTGAATAAGCTGTCTCGAATTTCTTCTTGAAGGCACTTAGTGCTATGAAATTTCCTCTTAGCAATGCTTTCATTGTGTCCCATAAGTTTGGGTAAGTTGTGCCTTCATTTTCATTGAATTCTAGGAAGTCTTTAATTTCTTTCTTAATTTCTTATCTGACCCAGCTGTCACTTAGTAGCGAGTTGTTCAGTTTCCATGTGTGTGTAGGCCTTTTGATATTTTTGTCATTGAAGTCCAGCTTTAGTCCATGGTGATCAGATAGGATACAAGGGATAATTTCAATCTTCTTGTATCTGTTGAGTCTTGCTTTGCAACCAACTATATGGTCTATTTTGGAGAAGGTTTCATGAGGTGCTGAGAAGAAGGTAAATTCTTTGTGTTTGGGTGAAAGGTTCTATAGATGTCCATGAGGTCCATTTGATTCATGATCTCTGTCAGAGTTATTGTATCTTTGTTTAATTTCTGTTTTATTGACCTGTCCTTTGTTGAGAGTGTTGTGTTGAAGTCTCCCACTATTAAAGTGTGGGAGTCTATGTGTGGTTTAAGTTTTATTAAAATTTCTTTTACAAATGTGGGTGCTCTTGCATTTGGGGCATTGATATTCAGAACTGTGATATCTTCCTGGTGGATTTTTCCCTTGATGTGTATGAAATGTCCTTGTCTATCTCCTTTGATTAATTTTGGTTGAAAATCTATTTTATTAGATATTAGAATGGCTACTTTTGCTTGCTTCTTGGGTCCATTTGCTTGGAAAACTGTCTTTCAGCCCTTTACTCTCAGGTAATGTCTATCTTTCTGATTTAGGTGTGTTTCTTGTATACAACAGATTGCTGGGTCTTGTTTACACATCCATTCTGTTAGTCTGTGTCTTTTTGTTGGAGAATTGAGTCCATTGATGTTGAGAGAGATTAATGACCAGTGTCTGTTAGATCCTTTGATATTGATGGTATGTACTGTGTGTTTGGCTACTTTTTGTTTTGCTGTAGTGAGGTTATTTATTTCCTTTGTTTCCTTGAAAGTAGTTAGTTTCTTGAGTTGTATTTTCCTTTTAGTATCTTCTGTAACGCCTTATTTGTGTGTAAGTATTGTTGAAATTTGTTTTTGTCATTGAATATCTTGTTTTCTCCATCTATGGGGACTGAGAGTTTTGCTGGGTACAATAGGCTAGGCTGACATCTGTGTTCTCTTATGGTCTGCATGATATCTGTCCAGGCTCTTCTTGCTTTCCTAGTGTATGTTGAGAATTTAGGTGTGATTATGATGGGTTTTATATGTTACTTGGTCTTTTTCCCTTGCAGCTTTTAGTATTTTTTCTTTGTTCTGTATACTTACTGTTTAGATTATTATGTGGTGGGAGGATTTTCTTTTCTGGTCTAATTTATTAGGTGTTCTATAGGCCTCTTGTATTCTTATTGGCCTCTCCTTTACGTTGGGGAAATTTTCTTCAGTGATTTTGTTAAAAATATTCTCTGGGCCTTAGAGGAGGGAATCTTCTTTTTCCTCTATTCCTATTATTCTTAGGTTTTGTCTTTTTATATTGTCTTGGATTTCTTGGATGGTTTGTGTCAGGAATTTTTTAGATTTATTATTTTCTTTGACAGATACATTGATTTCTTCCATTATATCTTCCACACCTGAGATTCTTTCTTCCATCTCTTGTAGTTTGTTGGTTATGCTTACCTCTGTAGTTCCTGTTTTGTTTCCTAGGTTCTCTCTCTCCATGACTTCCTCCATTTGTGTTTTCTTTAATTTTTCCAATTTTATCATTAGATTTTGAACCGTTTTGTTGATTTCCTTCACCTGTCTGACTATATTTTCCTGTTTTTCCTTCAATTCCTTCACCTGTTTGTTTGAACATTCCTATGTTTCTTTTATTTCTTTCAGTGATTTAATCATTTCCTCTCTAAATGCCACAAACTGTTTGGCTGAATCTCCCTGTATTTCTTTACAGATGACCATAATCTGTTTTATTATATCTTCCCCTAATTCTTTACGTATTTTATTTGCTTCCTCCATTAACCTCTTCATAAGCATAGATGTAAGGTCATCTTCTTGAATTTCACTTATGCTAGTGTGTCCAGGGCTACTTGCCCCTGGATAACTGGGTTCTGGGGATGCCATATTGCTTTGTCTTTTGTTGGTTGTGATTTTTCATTGGCCTCTACCCATTTCTCTGTCTCAGGTGGTGTCTGTTAATTTCTGGTGCCTGCTGGGTCTTGGGGTGGGGAGAATCCACTTGGCGGGGTTCTGAAGTTCGCATCTGCTTTTTGGGTATGGTCAACTGAATGGTGGTGCTTCTCAGGAATTGTCACAGTTCACTTCAGGCATATGGACCTGTGTGGTAACTGTCGTATTTAGGAAGGCTCTCCTCTCATCAGGAGAGGCCCTGGTGATGGCTGCCCTGCTGCTGGGTTTCTTGCTCTGAATTTAGTGAGCAGCAGCTGTTTTTCTTAAGGTGTAGTTATTGGGTGTAGCCCTCTTGAAGAACCAGGGATTCCCACAGTTTTGTCAGTTTAGCTAGGGATAACTGGTTGAAACTTGGAGCAGTATCTGAGGGCTGCTGTAATGGTGCTCTGGCTTTTGTAGGTCTGAGATTGCAGCTGTGTGCCCCAGTGCCCTAGCGGTACTCAATAATGGTGAGCAAGGCACTCCTGCCTGCAGTAGAAGGCTAGAGCCTAGAGTCTGCATGAATCCAGAAAGTCTTCTGGAGCTGGGTGTCCTGAGCATTGGATCTGCTGATCCCCCCGCTGTGGGGTTTCTTCCTGACAGGGAAACCAGTCTTTGCTTTGGGGACAGTTGTTCTGTCTGTGATGGTGAGTAGAACCTGCAGGCACAGATTTGCGTGGCTCCACCTTTCTGCCTTTCTGGCGATTGGGTGACTGGGCGTCTGCCGAAACTGGGTAATTTTTCCCACGACCTGGGAAACACAGTCACTTGTGTTTTAGGGCCGCGAGTTCTGACTGCTGGTCACTGTGCTGATCCTGCTGTGCTGCTGGTCAGAATGAGAGTCGCCGCTATCTTGCCGAATCTCGAAAATACAAATTTCTTAATATTTTATCTATCTATCTATCTATCTATCTATCTATCTATCTATCTATCTATCTATCATCTATCTATCTATCTATCATCTATTACAATTTATTCACTTTGTATCTCAACTGCAGCCCCCTCCCTCATCTCCTCCCAGTACCATCCTCCTCTTCTATCTGACCCTAGCCTGTCCTGTCTCATCAAGGCAGACTCTATCATCTTTCTCTGTTGCCTGGCAAGGCTGCAACTCCCATGAGGAGCTGATTAAGGAGCCGGCCACTGAGTTCATGTCAGAGACAACATCTCAACCTCTTATTAGGGAATCCACTTGGAAACTGAGCAGCCTATGGGCTTCCTCTAAGCAGGGGGTTTAGGTCCTCTCCAGGCATGGTTGAGTATCCCTCTCTGCAGGCCACCCTGAGCCCAAGTTCTTTGGCTCTGCTGTTCTTCTTGTGAGGTTCCTGTCCCCTCCAAGTCTTTCTCTCTCCCTCTTTCCATAAGGTTCTTGGCTCTCTGCCCAAAGTTTGGCTATGAGTCTCTGTATCTCCTTTGATACCCTGGTAGGTATAGTCTTTCAGAGAACCTCTGTGGAAGGCGTCTGTCCTGTTCCTTGTCTTCCCCTACCTCCAATGTTTACCGTGTTTGCCCTTCTGAGTGAGGTTTCAGCATCTTCCCTATGGTCCTCGTTGTTGTTTAGCTTCTTTAGGACTATAGATTTCAGTATGTTTATCCTATATCATGTGTCCAATATCCACTTATAAGCGAGTATATATGATATATGTCTTTCTGCTTCTGTGTTACCTCACTCAAGATGACATTTTCTATTTCCCACCATTTGCCTGTGAATTTCATGATTTCCTTTTTTGTAATTGCTGAGTAGTGTACATTGTGTAAATGTACCACAATGTCTGTATCCATTCTGCCATTGAGGGACATCTAAGTTGTTTCCAGATTCTGGCTATTACAAATAAATCTGCTATGAACATAGTTGAGCAAATGTCCTTGTTTAATGGTGGGGTATCTGTTGGGTATATGCTTAGGAGTGGTATAGCTGGATCTTGAGGTAGCAGTATTTCTAATTTTCTGGGAAAGCACCAGATTGATTTCCAAAGAGGTTGTAAAAGCTTACATTCCCACCAGCAATAGAGGAATGTTCCCCTTTCTTCAGCATGCATCATTCCTTGAGTTTTTGATCCTAGCCATTCTGATGGGTGTGAGGTATAATCTCAGGGTCTTGATTTGCATCTCCCTGATGACTAAGGACATTGAACATTTCTTTAAGTGTTTCTTTGTCATTAGATATTCCTTTATTAAAAATTCTGTTTAGCTCTGTACCCCATTTTTTAAATTGGATTACTTGGTTTGTTGGTGTTTAACTTCTTCACTTCTTTATATATCCTGCCCTCTGTCAGATGTTGGGTTGGTGAAGATTTATTTGTAATAGCCAGAAGATGGAAACAACCCAGATGTCCCTCAAGGGAGGAACAGAAATTGTGGTACTTTTACACAATGGAATACTACTCAACAATTAAAAACAAGGAAATCATGAAATTTGCAATCAAATGGTGTGAGCTAGAAAAGATCATCTTGAGTGAGGTAACCCAGAAGCAGAAAGACATATATGGCATATACTCACTTATAAATGGATATTAACCATATAACATAGGATAAACATACTAAAATCTGTACACCTAAGAAGCTAATAAAAAAGAGGGACCCTGAGTAAAATGCTCAATCTTCATTCAGAAAGGCAAAAGAGATGGACATCTGAATATCGAATGGCAGTGAACCACTTAAAGAAATGTTCAACGTCTTTAGCCATCTGGGAAATCAAACTAAAACAACCCTGAGTATTTTATTTATAATTAGCTTCATCATTCTGAATCTCTACTGATTAGTCTAGGCTCATCAAAAATACCTTCTCATTTTTAAATAAAACTAGGCCATCTATGAAAATAGTCCATTATATTCAGAGGATTAGTATATAATTTAGAGCTTGTAAACCAGAAACCAAGAATCATGGAAGCAACAATTGGTTTCTGTCTACTAAAAAGTACTAACAAACAAGAATTTACTTTCTGCTATTGGTAGCAAAGTGTTGTAAGGACTGTCTGTTCTTCACATTTTGCATGACATTTTTCTAATATGTCTTTGGTTCTTTCTTTTGCCATCATATCACAGCTACCCAACAGAACTTCCCATCCCTTACATTTCTAATATCTACTTGTGTCATTATATTGCAGTCAAGATAATTGCATCTACATTATCAAGATTTTATTACGTTGGCTTTGAGCATAATTTAAATATAGAGTGCTTATCATGATTTATATCAAAGGTTTGTACAATTACCTACATTCTTTTAGCTAGATGTGGTAGTGCATGGTTGTAATTGCAATGATACTGTAGCAAAATTTGAGGCAGAGATAGAATTTCCAGCAACTTCACGGCTAGATAGCCTGATGTACTGTGGAGAACATTTCAGAGCAGGAGGAATCAGTCCCCTATTGCGTCCTCTGATGGTTACATATTCAGCAAATGTGCACATATGTACTTGCAGTCCTACCCCTAAATATTCAAATATATATACACATAGACACAGAAAAATAAAATCACTAATATATTTCGGTATCAGAATCTTCCAAATTAAATTTGTAATCTTTCTCCTGTCTGTTTTTGGTCTGTTTGCACACCCCTGTAAATATTTTTTTTCAGTATTTTCTTTTGATTCAAGGACTTTCAGGAGCAACCTTTCCCAAACTAGTTGCACTATCTCTTGTAAAGCTTGACTGCCTGCACTGTTAACACAATTCACCTAAATACAAAGTCACAGAGGAAGTGCCTTTATGAAAGTTATGGCTTTTTTTGCAACTTTATTACTTTATATTCCTTGCAATATTTCCAGCACCAATACAGTTAATTAATATTTGTTGAATAGTCACCTTAGAGTTGCCATTTTTAGATACCTCATTTTCTATTAAAATTTCTTATCTACCTCAATTTACTAAGACAAGTTAATTTTAGTTGATTTGGTGGCTTTATTATCAATAATTATGATTAAAGTAAGTTAAAAGTGTACTTATTAATAGTTAATCATTTTCTTTCTTACCTGATTTATTTATCATCTTTCCTCATAAATAATGACATATCTCAAGTCCTATTGAAGTTATTGGCAGTGAATAGATAATTAGATTGTACTTAGTACAATAATCTTTGTTTTGAGTTCAGCTTAAAGAGGCAAGTTAGTTAGCTGCCCAGAATTTTACCGATGGGATAATAAAGGTGTAGGTTAAAAAATCTGTTTAATAATTATACATAATATAGTTTAGAAATCAGAATATTTATTAAAACTTGCAGATAGGAGAGTGGCTAGTAGGTGAGTTTAACATCTATGACTTATTAATATACAGTAATTTGAGGCAGTTTTGGTGTGTATTATAATAGACAAAAAAACTTCCATTGATTTCCTGTGCTTAGACAACACTCTTCTTTTATGCTACGGGAGATTTGGGCTCAAATTTATTATTAATGTGGTGTTTGTAATATTTGCAAGCAGGGGTAAAATAAGAATTGAAGCTTAATTACTTTGTAAATAAATCTGGCTTTTCAAAGGACGCGAGAAAGCCAAAAAGAAGCAAAGAAAATCAAAGTAGCTGGTAAAATTTTCTCTGTAATTTTTAACCTAAAATATTTTTCACTCCATATAATCTTTTTAGTCCTCCCAGAATGTTCTCTGTTCATTTTTAGGTTCATTCTGTCTATTTAGAAATATGAATGATTTTTTTTTCAGCTCCAATCTTTACTTGGACAACAGTATAAATTCTACAAACCTCCAACCATATTCAGGATCTTGATCTTATACATGCTAAGACAATGCTTTCCCAAAGAGCAATACTCTCAGTACAATAAATACAATACAATAAAGACTTTCAGTACAATAAAAATGGCTTTTTTTATTGTTATTTGAGGATTTAAGTACAGTATTAGAGTGCGGGCTTCAGAATCAGCCCCTGTGTTAACGTCAGCTAAGTCTTCATCTGTTATTTGGGGATGGCAGTATTTATCTCTTATTTTCACTTTCAGAATTAAATGAAATTAGTGTCAAATAATTACCTACACTGTCTGGAAGAGTAAACTCACAAAATGGAAGCTGATGTTTTTTTCAACTTTCCTTCAATTACATTTAATTAGCACTCTGTGTTATATTTTTTCTCTCATTTCCTTGTTAACACTTGTTAACACGTGGCTGTCTTTTGAATTTCTGTTTATATCAACAACAGCATTTTATAGTGGAAAGAATTTGAAAACCATTATCAGATGGACTGGTATTATGTTCCTTTATGGATTTATGCTCACAACTAATATTTTCAATTTTAATCCTTAAATTTGAAAGAATATATGCAGCACAAGCTATTAAAACAATTAAATATTTTATTTATAAACAGGCTTATCATTACATACTTTATAATATTTAACATTCTGAAGTTATATAGCAATATAAAATTTAAAAGATTATTGTCACAATGTTAATTGTCTCAATGGTTAATTAACAATTGTCTCCCGACACTTCTTATACATGGGGTACTATTTCTGAATGATAAGGCAAAACACAAAAGTCAAATCAGTAAATATGTAAAACATGCTGGACGTCGTGGCTCACATTTTCCCCCAGCACTTGGGAGACAGACATAGAACCTTATGCTTGCACATGAAGTAATTTTATTTGCTGAGACGTTTCTCTAGCCCCAGAATTTTTAGTTACTTAAATAAATGCCATATCTGCTTCTTTCACTGAACCTGAATTCTTGGGCAAGAGTGTAATATTAAAAGCCACTGAGTGAGGGCTTGGAGAGAGAAGAGAAACCCAGGGTGGGAGCATCTGTGAGACAAGCTGAACATCTTTGACAGGGCAGGGACCTGGGAAGGTATGGAGGTAACTCTAACCAAGACTCCTAGCAGTGTGGGTCACGAAGCCTGAAGGGGCCACTTTCTCGCCAGACAGGACTTCTAATGGAGGGAGAAGAACACCAATACACCCATAAAAACTTCCATCCAAAACTTACCCTGCCTACAAGATGTGCAAGGATAAAGACAGAGACTGAGACAATGTTCAATCAATGCATGACCCAACCTGAGACCAACTACTTCACGGCAGAGTGCCAAAACCTGACACCACTAATGATATGCTGCTGTACTTGCAGACAGGAGCCTACCATACCTGTATTTTGAGAGGTTCTACCCAGCAGCAGAAAAAAACAGATGCTGAGACTAACAACCAAACACTGGGTGAAGTGTACTGAGTCTTGTAGAAAAAAGATAGGAAAGATAGAAAGACCCAGAGAGGACAAGAAGTCTACAAGGAGACCAACTGAGTTAACTAACCTGAGTCCAGGGGTGCTTACAGAGAGTGAAGCACTAACCAGGGACCATGCATAGACTATACCTAGGCCCCCTACACAAATGTAACTGATGGGCAGCTTAGTCTTCATGTGGGCTCCCTATTAAGGGGAGTGAGGCCTTACATGGACTCCATTGCATCCCTTTTGATCAGTTTCCTCTTGCAGGGCTGCCCCACAAGGCCACAGGGGAAGAAGATATGCTCAGATATGTGACTTGATGTGCTGAGGTGGCTTTGTGAGTGGGTTCCCCTTTTTTGAGGACTAGGGAAAAGGGATAGAGGAAAGAGGGATGAGGATAGGACTAGGAGGAAAAGAGGGTGGGGGCTATGATCAGGATGTAAAGTGAACAAGTAAAAATTAAAAAATGCCACTGAATAGGCTCTGTCCCTGAGGGGTAGTCTTTCTTCACTCCAAAACACTTTGGTTTCTCTTTAATCTCCTTATCACTTTCAGCTCAAGTCTGCTCTTTTTCTCTGTAAATTATATATTTTGGTATCCTCCCACTCTTTCTTATTGTAGACCTGCATAAGAATAATTAATAATAATCATGTAACAGAGTCAATATTAAGTTATCTTGATGTCTGCTCCTTGAAGATTGTTAAACCATTACTTTTCAATTCAGCTTCAGGCAATTCTCAGGGAAAGAGTGAAAGTAACCAGACTCTTTCAAAAAACTTCTAGCATAGTTGCCTTTGAAGTTTCTTGTTTCTCTCTCAAGCCTGTTGAGCTGGGCCTCCACAGTCTACACAGCTCTCAATACTTATCATATTCCAACATCTAACTAGAATGAGCTGTTAAACTCTGCTTATAACATCCAATGACTCTTATTTTTTATTTTTTGCCTTTGAAACATCATTTAGTTTTTGAATTTTCAATCAACAATAGAAGCATTGTCTTTATATTTCTGCATTTTAATTTTAAATTTTTTATATTAATTACAGTTTATTCACTTTTTATCCCAGTTGTAGACACCTCCTACATTCTCTCCAAATCTCACCCACCCTCCCTTATCTCCACCCATACCCCTTTCCAATTCTGTTGATAGGGGAGGTCCTCCCCCATTCCCTCTGACCCTATTCTATCAGGTCCCGTCAGGAATGGCTGTATTGTCTTCCTCTGTAGCCTGGTAAGTCTGCTCCCCCTTCAGGGTTGGTGATTAAAGAGCCAGTCACTGAGTTCATGTCAGAAACAGTTCCTGTTCTCCTTACTAGGAACCCACTTAGATACTGAGCTGCCATGGGCTACATCCAATCACTCTTCTACCCACAAGTCCCAAGGTTTTTCACATTTCTCCTAAAAAAGCATGGTCAGGCCAGTCACAGCAATACCTCAATCGTTGGCACCAACTTCTTTTATAGTTACAGCATATTTTCCTATTGCTGTGATAAAACACTAAAACCAAGTCATATAAAACAAGGTTTAATTGGGCTTACAGTTTTGGAGGGTTAGACATCATGGGGGTAGTGTTAAGGCCTGGCGGCAGGAACAACAGAGACCTCAGAGCTCAAAGCCCTAAGCAGAGTGTAGAAAGCTCATTATTAATGACAGAAGGCACTTGAAATCTTGCAGTCTTCCTGTCACACACCTTTTCCAACGCCACAACAAATAATCCTCCCCAAACATCTACACCAACTGGGTATCATGGATACAAACACATAGCACTTAGGAGGGTCAGTCTCATTCAAACCACCACAACTATTCATATGAATACTTATACAATGTACTCATGTTTATGTGAGTACTTATGCAATGTAGAAAATGATTGAGATAGCTGCTTCAGGCTGAGAGTAAATCATTCCCAGGGAGTACTACAGTGAGGAAAGAAAGATAGAAGGAAAGGAAGAAAAGAAGGAAGGAAGGAAGGAAGGAAGGAAGAAAGAAAGAAAGAAAGAAAGAAAGAAAGAAAGGAAGAAAGAAAAAAAGGAAAGAAAAAGGAAGGAAGACAAGTACCAAACAGATTGTCATCTTATCTATGGTCCAGAGATTATTTTTGATATTTTATATTTGTAATCTACATAATGCCTCTGGTGGCATCACATAACTAGTAAGTGATGAAGCTGTCTTTTGAACCTATGTAATGCTGCTTATAACCCCATACTACTATTCCCTAGGCTGTTCTGACCTTTCATAAATAAGGAGAAGTTTCTTCTAATAGCAAGATTTTGGGGAATGAGGTAGTTAGTAGTCAACCGCTTTAACAACTCTATCAATGCCAGAACATTTATTGGTGATGTCATTAATATGGGTCCAGAAACGGGACTGTTGGTCCTGTTGAAAGTAGAAATTTAGAATCAGTTATGATGGGTTCTGACTACAGATTTATCCACAATAACCAACCATTAAAGAGTTGAGTCCCCATGGTAAAATATTGCTAGGTTTGGTGCTTATTTAAAAAAAAATAGGGAAAAATTTAGACCATATAACAAAAACTTAATCTAATTTATTTTTTATGGTAAGGAAAACTTAGCTTAGAGTTTTTCTTATAGATGTTGAGGATCATAAATGAAAGTTAAGTTGCTTTTCAAAATTGCTGTAAGGAGAGAAGAAGAGAGATCTGAAGGAAGAGGACCTGGAAACACCAGAAGAGTTGAACTGGACCTAACATATGACTAAAAACTAACAAATACCAGGGGCTATTTATGATACCTTACACACTTAGTATCCTGGATTCTTGGGGACTTCAAAATGGTGGCAACCAGTGTTTCTGAAGGGCAGAGGATATGAAACTCCAAAACTGGTGAGTGGATGGGCAGCTGAAGCCAGAGCATCAACTTTGATGCTGGGCTAGAGGGGACAGCCCATGAGCTGGGACAGATTGGATCCAGCCCCCGTGGATGTTTCCAAGGTCTGAGAGTGGAGAACTATCACCCCCCTGTACTTTTGGCTTCAGTTTTGCTTGCTAAGGTAGGGGTGGGGAGTGCATAACCCCAGGTTTAGAGCCTCCTTAGTCTAACAGCTAAACAGGGGACACAAATTTGAGGGTACAAAACTGTGGGCCCCTGAGCTTACTACATAAACTTGTGACTGCGTGCCCAGAACCTCTGTACTTTCCACATATGTCTGCAAGTGACTGCATCTGCAACAGAGTGTGTACAGAACCCTAGATCTGGGGTCCATCTACAGTAGTCTCCAGACATCAGATCCCTCCTACCCACACCCCCACTGTGGGCAATATAGAGATTGCTGGGACAGCATTCTCAACATTGAAGCTCCTGTTCCATGGGTCTCCCACTGGAGTCCAGCCAAACAATTCCTGGAAAATAATTCCTGGAGTCAAAATGGTGCAGCCCAGACTGATCTGAGCTCTGAAGCATAATACCAAGACAAGCCTGTAGACCCCTGAGCTATTTAGGGCACCTACACACTCACACTGTGCCCACAAACCAAAGCAGTGCCACAATCTGCACTTTGCTCCTCCCTTACACTCCACCCTTACAGGCAGACACACTTGTCCACACACTCCTGCACGAGCACACATGTGCCTGCAACCTTACACCCTTGGCTGTGTCTGGAAAACTAACACCCACCCTCAAACTGGTGGAACTCTCTCATCTTCCTGAAGAATATTCCACACTCCAGAGACAGACCCAATCTGTAGTACAGATTTCAGGAACAAACAGCGAAGGCTATGGACCATCAGATGACTGCATAAGAACACATCCAACAAAAATCAGGACATGATGGCCTAACCAGAAATCCTGAAAATCAATGAATATTTTAATTCATCAGAAACACAGGAAAATGATTTTAAATCTATGCTTATCCAGTTATTAGAGGCGCACAAAGAGGAAACAAACAAAGCCCCCCCCCAAAAAAAAATGAAGGCAAATGCAGAAAAAAAGGTAGAGGCAAATGTAGAAGCATATAAAGAGGCATATAGAGAGGAAAACAAACAAACAAACAAACCAAAAAATAGAGGCCATCATCGAAAGACAGGCATCCATATTCAAACAGATGAAGGAAATGGTGAAAGACTTGAAAACAGAATTAGAATCAATGAAGAAAACACACACTGAAAAACTCCAAGAGATGGAAAACCTAGAGAAGAGATCGGAAACCACAGAGGTAAGCATCATCAACAGAATATGAGAGATGAAAGAGAGACTCTCAGGAGCTGAAGATTCAATTGCAGAAATTGATACAACTCTCAAAAAACAATTGGAAAAGTTACAAACACAGAACATCCAAGAAATCAGACACCATGAAAAGACAAAATCTAAGAATAATAGGAATAGATGAAAAAGAAGATTCCAGGCTCCACAGTCCAGAGAATATTTTCAAGAAAATCATAGAAAAAATTTTTCCCAACTTAAAGAAAGAGATGTCTTGAACTCAGTGACTGGCTCCTTTACCACACCCTCATGAGGGAGGAGCAGCCTTGCTAGGCCACAGAGGAGGACATTGCAACCAGTCCTGATGAAATCTGATAAGCTTTGGTCAGATGGAAGAGGAGGAGAAACTCCCCTATCAGTGGACTTAGAGAGGGACAGGGAGGAGAAGAGGGAGGGAGGGTGGGATTGGGAGGAGAGGGGGGAGGAGGATATACCCAGGATACAAAGTAAATAAACTAATTAATATAAAAAATAAAAGTTTAATTAAAAAAAGAGAAAGAGATGTCCTTAAATATACAAGAGGCTTACAGAACATCACATAGACTAGACCAGAAAAGAAACTCCTCAAGTCACATAATAGTCAAAACACTAAATCTACAGAAAAAAAAAATTAAAAGTAGCAAGGGAAAAAAGGCCAAGTAACATACAAACGTTGACCTATCAAAACCATACAAGACTTCTCAACAGAAAAATTCAAAAAAAAAAAAAAAACCATCAGGTCTTACTTCAAAAGCCACAAAATGTGAAAATCTGAATGAAATGGACAATTTTTTGATAGATTCCATTTACCAAAGTTGAACCAAGATCAAGATCAGGTACATAGAAAAAACAGTCCCATAACTAATACAAGGAAATAGGAGCAGTAATCAAAAGTCTCCCCTCACCAAAAAAAAAAAAAAAAAAAAAAAATTTAGAGCCTAATGGTTTCAGGGCAGAATTCTACCAGACCTTCAAAAAAGAGATAATGCCAACACTTTTCCAACTATTCCACAAAATAGAAACAGAAAGAATATTGTTAAACTCATTCTATGAGGCCACAGTAACCTTGATACCTAAACCACACAAAAACCCTGCAAAACTTCAGACCTAACTCTTTTATGAATATTGATGGAAAAATACTCAATAAAATACTTGCAAAGCAAATCCAAGAACACATAAAAGATATCATTCACCACAAACAAGTAGACTTCATCCCAGGCATGCAGGGGTGGTTCAATATATGGAAATCCATCAATGTATTCTACCACATAAACAAACAGAAGGAAAAAAAAACAAAACACATGATCATCACCTTAAATGCTGAAAGAGCATTTGACAAAATCCAACACCCATTCATGTTTAAAGTTTTGGAGAGATCAGGGATACAAGGCGCATATCTAAACACAGTAAGGACAATATTCAGCAAGCCTATAGTCAACATCAAACTAAATGGGGAGAAACTTAAATCAATCCCACTGAAATAAGGGACAAGGCAAGTCTGCCCACTCTCTCCGTATATCTTTAACATAGTACTTGAAACCCTAGCTAGAGCAATAAGTCAACTAAAGGAGATCAAGGGATTACAAATTGGAAAGGAAGAAGTCAAAGTATCATTATTTGCAGATGATATGATAGTACATACACTCGACCCAAAAATTCTATCAGAGAACTCCTTCAGCTGTTAAATGTCTTCAGCAAAGTGTTGGATAAAAAAATAACTCAAAAAGAGAAAATCAATAGCCATGCTGCATTCAAAAGCCAAAAGGGGTGAGAAAGAAATTAGGGAAACAACATCCTTCACAAAAGCCACAAATAACATAAAGTACCTTGGAATGACTCTAACCAATCAAATGAAAAACCTGTACAAAAAAACAAAAATAAAAACGAAAAACAAAAAACAAAAAACAAACTTCAAGTCTCTAGAAAGAACTTGAAGAAGATATCAGAAGATGGAAAAATCTCCAATGCTCATGGATAAGTAGGATTAACATAGTGAAAATGGCCATCCTGCCAAAACCAATCTGCAGATTCAATGCAATCACCATCAAAATACCAACACAATACTTTACAGAACTTGAAAGAACAATTCTCAATTTCATATGGAAAAACAAAAAACTCAGAATTGCTAAAACAATCATGTACAATAACAGATCTACTGGAGGTTTCTCCATCGCTGATCTCAAGCTGTTCTATAGAGCAATAATAATAAGAACTACATGGTACTGGCAGAAAAAAACAGTCTGGAGGATCAATGGAATGGATTAGAAGACCCAGAAATTAACCCACCCACCTACAGATTCTTGATTTTGACACAGAAGCCAAAATAACAAAATGGAAAAAAGATAGCATCTCCAACAAATGGTGCCGGTCTAACTGGTTGTTTACATGTAGAAAAATGCAAATAAATCCATATTCATCATCCTGCATAAAACTAAATTCCAAATGGACCAAAGATGGCAACGTAAAACCAGACACACTAAACCTCTTAGAAGAAAAAGTGGGGAAGAACCTTGAACTCACTGTCACAGGAAACAACTTTCTGAACAGAACATCAACAGCACAGTCTCTAAGAGCAACAATCAATAAATGGGACCTCACGAAACTGAAAAGCTTCCTTAAAGCAAAGGACACTATCATCAGTACATAACAACAGATTGGAAAAGGATTTTCACTAACCCTTTATCTAACAAAGGGCTAATATTCAGAATATATAAAGAATTCAAGTAGTTAAACACCAACAAACCACGTAATCCAATCAAAAAATAAAGTACAGAGCTAAACAGTGGATTTTCACTAACACTTTATCTAACAAAGGGCTAATATTCAGAATACATAAAGAATTCAAGTAGTTAAACACCAACAAACTTCATAATCCAATCAAAAAATAAAGTACAGAGCTAAATAGTGGATTTTCAATAGAGGAATATAGAATGTCAGAGAAACATTTTAAGAAATGTTCAACATCCTTAGTCATCAGGGAGATACAAATCATCATGAACCTGAGATTTTACCTTGCACTCATCAGAATGGCTAAGACAAAAAACTCATGTGACAACACATGCTGGAGAGGATGTGAAGAAAGGGGAACCCTTCTCTATTTCTGGTGGGAATGTAAACTTGTACAACCATTTTGGAAATAAATCTGGTGCTTTCTGAGATGATCAGGAATAGGGCTACCTCAAGATCTAGTTATACCACTCCTAGGCATATATCTGAAATATACTCAACTATATAACTAAGACATTTGCTTAACCATGTTCATAGTAGCTCTATTAGTAATAGCCAGAATCTGGAAACAATCCAGATGTTCCTCAGCTGAGGAATGGATACAGAAATTGTGGTACATTTACACAATGCAATACTCCTCAGCTATTAAAAACAAGGAAATCATGAAATTTTCAGGCAAATGGTGGGATCTAGAAAAGATCATCCTGAGTGAGGTAACCCAGAAGCAGAAAGACACACGTGGTATATAATCACTCATAAGTGGCTATTCGGCATATAATATAGGATAAGCATTCTAATCTAAACTCCTAAAGAAGCTAAACAACAAGTTTAGCTAGGGAATGTGCTTAATCCTCATTCAGAAGTGCAAATGTGATAGATATTGGAAGCATGAGAAGACAGGGAACAGTAGAGAAGCCTGCCAGAGAGTACCTCTGAAAGACTTTACTGATCCAGGTTCAAAGCAGAGCCTGAGACTCATGGTCAAACTTTGGGCAGAGTGCAGGAAATTTTATGAAAGAGTAGGAGATGGAAAGACCTGGAAGGGGCAGGAGCTTCAAAAGGAGAACAACAGCCAAAAAACAAACAAACAAAGAATCCCTCCCCCTCCCAAAACCCCCAAACCAACAACAAAACGACAACAACAACAACAACAACAAAAACTGGGTGCCTGGGTGCTGTACAGTGACAATATCCCAACCAAGGAACATGCATGGAGATAATCTTAAACCCTTGCTCAGATGTAGCCCTTGGCAGCTCAGTCTCCAAGTGGGTTCCTTAGTAAGGAGAGCAGGGGCTTTCTCAGGAATGAACTCAGTGGCTGGCTCTCTGATCACCTCCTCCTGGGGTGTGCAGCCTTGTCAGGCCACAGAGGAAGATGATGAAGCCAGTCCTGATGAGGCCTGATAGGCTAGGGTCAGGTAGAAGGGGAGAAGTATGTCCTCTATCAGTAGACTAGGGAAAGGGAGAAAAGGGAGGGTGAGTGGGATTTACTGGAGACAAGGGAGGGGCCACAGCCAAGATACAAAGTGAATAAATTTTAATTAATAAAAAATAAAAAAATTGCTGGATTCTTCTTAAAAAAAAAAAACTGCTCTAAGTTAGTCACCATTACCTTCTGTCCTGCTTTGTAAGCTATGTTGATGCTCCTTGGGTTGAAATTTTCTCATTTTTATTTTAAAGTCCTTACATTTTGCTCTGTATGCTGTTATGTAACAAGACTTTCCCCAATTATACTTAATATAGTTTTTTTTTCTGTTGTTTTCCAATCTGAATCATAACATACTCTGAGCTTACAGGCAAATGGTGGAATATAAAAAAGATCATCCTGAGTGAGGTATCCCAGAACCAGAAATACACACAGGGTATGTACTCACTTACTAGTGGATATTAGACATATAACATAGGATAAACGTACTAAAATCTGTACACCTAAAGAAGCTAAGCAAGAAGGAGGACTCTGGGCAGGAAGATTAATCCTCACTCAGAAAGGCAAATGGGACAGACATTGGAAGAAGGAGGAAACAGGAAACTGGACAGGAGCCTACCATAGAGGGCCTCTGAAAGACTCTACCCGGCAGTGTATCAAAGCAGACACTGAGGCTCAACCAAACTTTGGGCAGAGTGCAGGGAATCTCATGAAAGAAGGAGGAGATAGTGAGACCTGGTGGGGACAGGAGCTTCACAGGAGAGCAAACAGAACCAAATATCAGGGCACAGGGGTCTTTTCTGAGACTGATACTCCAACCAAGGACCATTCATGGATATAACCTAGAACCCCTGCTCAGATGTAGCCCATGGCAGTGACCAAGTGGGTACTCTAGTGAGAAGAACAGGGACTGTCTCTGACATGAACTCAGTGGCTGACTCTTTGACCACCTACCCCTGAAGGGGTAGCAGCTTTACCAGGCCATAGAAGGAGGCAACGCAGCCAGTCCTGATGAGACCTCTTAGGTTAGGGTTAGATGGAAGGGGAGGAGGCCCTTCCCTATCAGTGGACTTGGAGAGGGGCATAGGAGGAGATGAGAGTAGGAGGGTGGGATTGGGAGGGAATGAAAGAGGGGCTAGAGCTGGGATAAAAGTAAAAAAACTTTAATTAATATAAAAATAAATATTAACATAAGAAAAAGAAAAAAACATACTCTGAGCTTTTTTTAACTCAATTTCTCTAAAGCTATGATATGCATGAATAAATTACCTATAGGTGATGACAACAATAGGGATAGTATACGGGTAATGCCAGCTTTTTTAAAATTTTTTATTAATTACACTTTATTCATTTTGTATCCCCCCCATAAGCCCCTCCCTCCTTCCCTCCCGATCCCACCCTTCCTCCTCTTTCTGCATGCATGCCCCTACCCAAGTCCACTGAAAGGGGATGTCCTCCTCTCCTTTCTGATCTTAGTCTATCAGTTCTCATCAAAAGTGGCTGCATTGTCCTCTACTGTGGCCTGGTAAAGCTGCTACCCCCTCAGGGGGAGGTGATCAACGAGCAGGCCAATCAGATTATGTCAGAGGCAGTCCCTCTTCCCATTACTATGTAACCCACTTGGACACTGACCTGCCATGGGCTACATCTGTGCAGGGGTTCCAGGTCTTCTCCACGAATAGTCCTTGGTTGGAGTATGAGTCTCTGGGAAGTTCCCTGTGTTCAAATTTTCTTGTTCTGTTGCTCTCCTTGTGGAGTTCCCGTCCCCTCCAGCTCTTGCTATTTCCCACTTCTTACATAAAATTCCATTCACTCTGCCCATCAGTTGGCCATCAGGCTCAGCATCTGCTTTGACAGTCTATACTGCAGAGGCTTTCAGAGGCCCTCTGTGGCAGGTTCCAAGGTTGTTTCCTGTTTTCTTCTGAATGCCAGCTTTTTTTTTTTACTGAGAACAGTAGAAAGCACTGGTCAGAATCCAGAGGCAATAATAAGCATTCACTTATCATTTTCTGAGGATTTTAAAAACCAGATTTGGGCTCATTGTAAATCGAGGGGTAGGAACCAAGCTTTCAATGTAGTTCCTTCTCTGACAAAAGAATAAGTTTAGTTTCTTCTTTTTTGTTACATACATAAAAAGCAAACCTTAGTCCCTATAGGCTATAATTTCTTTCTCCTGGAAAAACTATCACTTTATTTATTCATACATAAAATATTGCATGTCAGGAATTGCTACTGAAGTTTTTATATTAAAATTTTTCCAAAGTAGAAACTATGATTATAGTTTCCTAAAAAAAGGGAAAAATCAATGTGACACAAACTATTGTTGCTATTTATTCCTTATTTTAAATTAATTTTTATTTATTTTTTATGTTGTATTTAAATGTTTTATTTTTAATTTTATATTTATTTATTTTTAAAATTTTTATTTTTAGTTACATTTTATTAACTCTGTATACCAGCTGTATCCCTCATTTCCTCCCAATCCCACCTTCCCTCCCTCATCTCCTCCCTGTCCCTTTCCAAGTCCACTGATAGGGGAGGACCTCCTCCCCTTTCATCTGACCCTATTTTATCAAGTATCTTCAGCAAAGTCCTCTGTAGCCTAGCAGGGCTGCTCTTCCCAAATTATTTTATCTATCTATCTATCTATCTATCTATCTATCTATCTATCTATCTATCTATCTATCTATCCATCTATCTATCCATCTATTCCTTATTTTTTATTAATTTTTATTTTTTATATTAATCACAGGTTATTTACTTTGTATCCCAGCCTTAGCCCCCTTCTTCATTCCCACCCAATCCCAGCTTCCCTCCCCTATCTCCTCCCTGCCCCTCTCCCTCCCCTATCTCCTCCCTGGAAAGGGAAGAGGGAAGGGAGGCCTCTTCCCTTTCCATCTGACTCTAGCTTATCAGGTATCTTATGGACTGGCTGCCATGTCTTCCTCTGTGGCTTAGCAAGACTGTTTTTCCCTCTTGGGGGCGGGGTAAAGGAGCCAGTCCTTGAGTTCATGCCAGAAATAGTTCCTGTTCCCCTTACTAGGGACACCAACTTGGATACTGAGCTACCATGGGCTACATCTGAGAAGAGGTTCTAGGTTATATCCATACATGGTCCTTCTTTGGAGAAACAGTTTCATAGAGGACACCCATGCCCTGATATATTTTGTCCTTGTGGAGCTCCTGTCCTCTCCTGGTCATATTAACTAACCCTTTTATTTTATGATTCCCTACACTCTGCCGAAGGTTTGGTTATGAGGCTCCACATCTGCTTTGATACACTGCTAGGGAGAGTCTTTCAGAGGCCATCTGTGGTAGGCTTCTGTCCTGTTACTTGTTTTCTCCTACTTCCCATGTCCATCCCATTTGTCTTTCTAAGTGAGGATTGATCATCTTACTCCGGGTCCTCTTTCTTGTTTATCTTCTTTGGGTGCACATATTTTAGTATGTTATTCTAAATTATAGGTCTATATAAGTGAGTATATACTGTGTGTGTCTTTCTGCTCCTGGGATAACTCACTCAGGATAATCTTTTTTAGATCCCAACATTTGCATGTAAATTTCATGATTTCTTTGTTTTTGATTGCTGACTAGTATTCCATTGTTTAAAATAACACAATTTCTGTATCTGTTTCTCCATTGATGGACATCTGGGTTGTTTCCATGTTCTGGCTATTACAAATAAAGCTGCTACAAGCATGGTTGACAAAATGTTCTTGTTGTGTACTTGCGCATATTTTGGGTAAATGCCTAGGAGTGGTATAGCTGGATCTTGAGGAAGCACTGTACCTGATTGTCTGAGAAAGCTGCAGATTGATTTCCATAGTGGTTGTACAAGTTTACATTCCCACCAGCAGTGGAGGAGGGTTCCCAATTCTCCACAACCTCTCCAGCATGTGTTGTCACTTGAGTTTTTAACCTTTGCCATTCTGATGGGGGTAAGGTGAAATCTCAGGGTTGTTTTTATTTGTATCTCTCTGATGGCTAAGGACACTGAGCATCTATTTAGGTGTTCCTCTGCCGTTCTATATTCCTTTACAGAGAATTCTCTGTTTACCTCTGTACCCATTTTTTAATTGGATTATTTGATTTATTGCTTTTTAATTTCTTTAGTTCTTTGTATATTCTGGATATCAGCCCTCTGTCAGATAAAGGGTTGGTGAAGATCCTTTCCCAGTCTGTAGGCTCTTGTTTTATTCTGATGACAATGTCTTTTGCTTTACAGAAGCTTTTCAGTTTCATGAGGTCCCATTTATTGATTGTTGCTCTTATAGTCTGTGCTGTTGTTCAGGAATTTGTCTTCTGTGCCAATGAGTTCTAGGCTCTTCCCCACTTTTTCTTCTAACTGATTTAGTGTATCTGGTTTTATATTGAGGTCTTTGATCCACTTGGACTTTTGTTTTGTGCAGGGTGATAAATATGGATCTATTTTCATTTTTCTCTGTGTAGACATCCAGTTGGACCAGCACCATTTGCTGAAGATGCCGTTGGTTTGTTTGCTTGTTTGTTTTTCCATTGAATGGTTTTGGCTTCTTTGTTGAAAATCAAATATTCATAGGTGTTTGGGTTTATTTCTGGGTCTTCTATTCGGTTCCATTGATCCACCTTTCTGCTTTTATGCCAATACCATGCAGTTTTATTGCTGTTGCTCTATAGTACAGCTTAAGATCAGGGATGGAGATACCTCCAGAAGATCTTTTATTGTAGAGGATGATCACGCTGAGTAGCCCTGAGCAGCCCTACAGGCTACTGGTATCCATCTCTAACTGAGCTCCAGGAGTTATTTGCCTAAACTCCACTGGTCGCTCCACAGAGCTGGGGCTTTCTTGTCCCAAGAGACTCTCCGTTTCCCACAGTGGATGTGTGGGTGGAATATTTCTGATATTTGGCTGCTAGATTAGAAGTACCCTGGATCTGAAGCTTTGCAAGCACATGGGGGTGTACTCACTCTCCAGCAGGTCTGGAGATTGTAATGCACAGGGGTTGCTCCTGTTCTGTACTGGCAGGTTTGGACCTGCTGAGCCAAATGTGTGCTCAGACAGCTCAGTGGTGTTGCAGCTGCTGCACCTGGGAATCCAGTTGCAGCTGCAGAACTGGGATGTCTAGGTACCTGCTGGGATGTCTTGTGTAGCCACTACCGTGGCTCAACACTTGGTGCCCCTGGGTGGTTTTGCAGGTCTGCTGGACTTTGGTGGCTCCACAGCCACTGAGGGACTGAGCGGATTGTATATTCGGGTTTTGTGGAGTCAGTAAAACCAGCCGCTGGCACGCGTGGGACCCAGGCAGGATACGTGGATCTTGGACTCAGGACATTGGTGATGCTGGCTGCTGAGGCTGAAGTGCTAGCATTCCGGCCTCTGCTGTCTTGGTTCTCAGGCAGCAAGTTCTGTTGTACTGGTCCTGTTGCTTGGCTCCTCCGAGGGGGAGGGAGGCCCAAAGAAGGAAAGTGCCCCTCTTAGTTCCCAGAGAAGTCCACATCTGACCTGAATCAAAAAGGTCTCTGCTCCTGTGATGTCCCCCCTCCTTTAGGAAGCCACAATGTCAATTTTCCGATTTCAGTTGCCCCCCCCCCCACTCACCAATTTCAGAGTTTCAAATCTGCTTTTCAGAAACTACGCACTGATTGCAGCCATCTTGGATCCCCTGATTTTTATTTAAATATTGATTTGTGTGTGTGTTTGTGTGTCATGGCATGCTTCTTTTTCCAAAGATACTTGAAGGAAAAACCTGAGTGTAAAATTTGGGACTGAAAAGCATAAATATATGAGAGAATATGTACAAGAGGAAAAGGCCAAATGCTTGTTGATATAGTAATATTACTGTCTTTGTGTTTGTTTCTCTCTGTGTGTCTGTGTGTCTTTCTGTCTGTCTCTCTCTCTGTGTATAAGTACAGGCATGCTTTGCCACAGCTAACTGGCTCAAGAGCATTAGAGAGATTCCTCTGTCTGTGCCTTCCACACTGCTGTAGGAGTATTAGGGTTGCGTATGCACACCACCACATCGGGCATTTTTTCTTTTTTTAAAAAATTACAGTTTATTCACTTTGTATCCCAGCTCTAGCCCCTTCCCTCATTCCCTCCCACTCCCACCCTCTCTTCCTCATCTCCTCCCATGACTCTCTCCAAGTCCACTGATAAGCAAGGTCCTCCTCTCCTTTCCTCTGACCCTAACCTATTAGGTCTCATCGGGATTCCTCTGTGGCCTGGGAAGGTGTTCCCCCATTAGGCGGAGGTGATCAAAGAGCCAGTCACTGAGTTCATGTCAGAGACAGTCCCTGTTCCCCTTACTAGGAGACTTGGAGACTGAGCTGCCATGGGCTACATCTGAGCAGGGGTTCTAGGTTATCTCCACGCATGGTCCTTGGTTGGAATATCAGTCTCAGAAAAAAACCCTGTGCCCAGATTTCTTGGTTTGTTTCTGTTGCTCTCTTTGTGGAGCTCCTGTCCCCTTTAGGTCTTCCTATCTCCTCCTTCATTTGTAAGATTCCCTGTACTCTGCCCAAAATTTGGCTATTAGCCTCAGCATCTGCTTTGATACATTGGGCTTTTTATATGGTTTCCAAGGATCAAAGCCTAGTATTTTGTGGTTTGTGCTTTTACCTGTTGAGCCATTTCTGTGGCTCCCAATGTTGGATTTATGGAGACTTAAAATCCTAATATGATAGTTCTTACTAAGGGTGATCTTTTCACCCTTAGAAACATTTTTCCTAAGTCTTGTTTTTTCTTTATATGGAAGTAGATTAATAATAATCTAACTCAAAGATTTATCAGTAAATAATAGTATGTGGACTAAATTTTAGATAATGGGAGACAGCTCATATTCCAGTATGTGTTCCAACTGAGTTTATGAACTTAAACAAGTCATTGTTTTTAAAACATGAAGTTTGTTGCAAGATGTTTGATCCTACTGTGAACTCCAAAACTGAGAACTGAAAACCCATGTTTATTGTTTAGTGTAAGCCCTATCATACCAGGTGATTATGGTGTGGTTCACCAAGCCCTAACACACACTTTTACTCCAAGAGCTTTCCGTACATAGGATTTAATGAAGTTAACCCTAGATCAAGAGATAGAGCAAGAAACCAGCTGACAAAGATCGAAGAGTAGGAGGGACTTTGAGCTGAGGGATATTTAAGACAATGTGGAGAAGTAGAAAGAGGTTTTAGCTTAAGCTCTGGCTTTAGCTTAATCTTCAGCTCCTCAGCTCTCTGGCTTTTTGGGTTTTGAGCTAGCAAACCTTTGGCCTTGGCTTTTTTGGCCTTTTCCTCCTGGTTGTCAGTCGAGCTAGTGAGCCTTTGGTTTTTTTTCATTCAGATCTGAGCTGTGAAGGAAGGTCAGTTGAGTACTTTCTCTGCCTCTCTGCATTAGCAGGTTTTCACCCTATCATCTGGTGCTTGAGTCTTTACTGGTAAAATAGAACAGATGGTATTTTCCTTCTTTTAAACAACAAAAATTAAAAATAGAAATTTGATTGGATTTATTTAAAATTTGCTAATTCTATGAAAGATACTCTAGATCTTGTGCTGCTCATATGTAAATCGTTCATTAAATGTCACCTGTTCCTGGTTCTCATAAAGGTATATAGAATTCTGTCACTTTGTAGAATTCCCAGTTTTTGTAGTTTTATATGATCTGAGTAAAACCTTTTAGCCCCAGGTCTCTCTCACTGGTAGCTAACTGAATGGCATGTTGGCTTACTATTCATGTCTCTAAACATCCCATCCTCAAACTGAGTATTGGCCTGTACCTCATTATAATGAACTCTTTGACTCTCTAAAGGTACACATCTTAAGTTCTGTCAAGAGGACTGAACAGAAATACTACTTTTGTAAAATCATGAATATTATGGATGCCCTGGCATAAGAATAGAGATAAAATGTAATCTTTGAGTTGGAGAGAATAAAGACATCTCTTTATGTTAAAAATGAATGCTATCATTATTTACATTAGATGCTTCTTTAGTTTTAAAAAATACCTAAATCAAAACTAATAATAAATAATATTTACATTTCTTTTTCTGGAAACAGGTAAGATAAAGGGTTGCCAAGTTTCTTAGGCCTTAAACATCCCATCTCATGCTCTATTTGTTTGTTTGATTATTATTTTGTGTGTGTGTGTTTGTGTGTGTGTGGAAATAAGGCCTTGTAGCCTTGAACTTGAAATACAAATACTCTGTCACTGATTACTGAAATATATTCCTGGACATGTTTTTATGGTGAATTTTGAGAAGAGATTTTGATATGTAAAGTTCCATATTTAAACTTGAAGTCACTATATATACCAGGATGGTCCTAAGTTTTACATCTTTCTGCTTAAGTCTCCAGAGTATCTGAGATCAGAGGCTTGGACCACCAGGTACTGATTTTCCTTACATTTTGAACATTACTTAGAGCCTAGATTTGTTAACATAACACACATATGTGAATACACACACACATACACGCACCACTGTCATTTGATGAATGACATAATATTCATGCATCAAATTTTATGCTTACTGCTGATTTTATGTATTAGTCTTACATGGGTGTAAGACCTCTGTTACTTATGTTAACTTAAAAACAAAAGTAAATAAAGCATGCCAGAAGTGTTATTGAGTAAAATAGATAATTGTTGTGGATACAAACATGTTTTTGTTTTAATCCCAGATGTGGAATGTGGGATCGACTCAGATAGTCCATAAAAACAAACTATTTGCCTCATGTAGGCTCTGAGAGGAGCTCTTTGCCAGCTGCAGATAGTTTAAATCTGAGGATTCTGGCAAGAGAAGAAGTACTGGAGCCCAGACAGAGTGAAGTGCTCCAAAAAGAACAAGGCTGCTGCTGCTGCTGCTGCTGCTGCTGCTGCTGCTACTTTAGGTTGATGTCAATGGAGTGAGATAAGAAGTTAGAGATCTCCTGAAAGGAAGATTGGACTGGCTCCAAGGAACCCGATGACTAATCAGCAGGAAGCAGCGAAGAAAGAGAACTGAGCTCCTTCTCCCATCAACCCTTTCTCTCTCCTACCTGGTGTTGGGATGTTGGAAGGATTTGGGATGGAGTAGGGAGAAAGAGATATAAGAAATGTGAATAAAAGAGATTTTTTTTAAAAAAAAAAGTACGTGGAAAATATTACCAATAGTATTATTTGGTCATCAATTGGAAGGTTTTAATCAGTATTTTAATATTCTTTTTACGTTTTCATTTTCACTTAGACACTTTGAAAGTGTGAAGCTTAGACTAAGAAATCTAAATAATTTCAAAGAACTGGAGCAGCTAATTCAATTCTAGAAGTCCTTAAGATGCTCATTAATGCTGTAAGCAAAAACAAAAATGTTTAATGTTTACTTTTTATGTAAAATAAATTTGTCTTTGTGGAACCCTATCAGGGATAATATTGTTGTATTGTTCTAATTTGCATAAGACATACTGAAGAAGTAAAGGTGGGCAAAATCCTCATATCATCTGTCTCTCTCAATAGTTATCCCCACATACAATTAAAGGAAAAAATATTAGAGGATGTTAAAAAGAATAGTGGACTAACTATGTTATTGCTTTAAAAAATCACCAATTTTGTTTCCATTCTGTGGTTATATTTGACAATTGTACCTATTACTTACCCTTGTCTCCCAGTTAGTTTTTACTGTCAATTTGACAGAACGTATAGCCCCCTGGAGAGAGTGACCTTCAAATTCTGAGAAAATTTCCAGATTTATTAGTCTGGTCTGTGAGCATGCCTGTGGGACATTGTCCTGATTTTGATTTGATGAATGAATGCCCAGCCCACTGTGGATCCTACTTTCATTTGGCAGCATGAGCCAGTAAGCAATATTAGTCTATGGTTTCTACTTCAGTTTCTGTTTGAGCTCAACTCTGATTTCCCTCTGACATGGTGCTACTTGATACTATTGTCAGAGATACTAAAATAATCCCTTCTAGCTATAGATAGGAAATTAATGAAGAACAAAGTAAGACTGCCATAGAATCCAACTTATTGAACCAATGAGTTCTATTGAGGTTACTTATAGAAATATGAGTGAGTGGAACAGAACAGAAATGACTCAGACAGCTGGATCACCAAAGTCCATCCCAGCAGATGTCACAGCCCATGAAAGCTGAAATTTGGTGAGCCCTGAACAACCTGTATACTTAAAGGTTGAATACTGTCCTTAGTAGGTAGTTCAGCTGGTCTGAGCCTCTTTTGGCCAGCCTAGTTGGTCTCTGCTTCTCCCAGGCTGCATGGTTCCTTTCTGTTTTTCCAGGTGACTTCGCTGATGGTTCGAGCCTAATCTGGGCCGCTTAGCTTGTCTGAGAGTCTTTTAGATATTGCAGCTTCTCTAGAGCATCAGTTAGGAGTTCTCATAGCTTCTATATGCTTGGGAAAGAAAAACCTGGTGAATTTTGTCAGTTTCAGGGGCTTTCTAAAATACTTCCATTTATTTCCTTCAGAACACCCATGCAGAATGAAATATTTCACCTCCCCTTAACTCGTCATGTTATTTTACCTCTCTGTCTACATCATTTGTCTTCATGAGCTCCCTACTTAGAACATCCTGTTGTTTATCCTTCTCCTCCCTTTAAACATCCTGTCTTAAAGTACCCTGTTATTTCTCCTCCCCTTTAACATCCCACACCTTAACAAGCTTTCCTCCAAGATGAAAGATTTTAATATCAGGAAATTGCTACAAAACACCTAGAAGTACAGTCTGAAATCAACAGTTTCCCCCCTAGGGCACTTTTGGTCATGGTTTCACACATCAACAGAAAGGAAAGTAGAACACTTGGGAAATGGATAAGGAAGAGCTGCTTTGCTGGAAAATTGGTGGGAGCTCTGAACACTTATTCTGCCAATACACAAAAAGGATTTACAGTTCATGGTAAAACAACTTCCTCCACTACAATAGACAATAGAAGAGCTGTTTAATCATATACAGAGTTTCAAATTTAAGAGTAGGTTTGTATAGTGCAGACTATCAGGACATGAAAGGCATTTTTTTAAAAGGAAATGATTCGTCATTATAAACCTTTATTTTCTATTTTACCAACGATTTTATGATAGCTTCACTTTGAAGATTATAATTAAACTGTAATAGAGCGATCTCTTTTTGCTGAAATAAATGACAAAATTTCAGGGCAAGTGTTTTTATCACTATAGAAGACAGCATAATGATGGAAAGTTCATAGATAGCCTCATGATGGCAGTATCAGCCTCATTCTTGAGATACAATGGTGAAGGTTGGAGGGAACAAATTTGATCATATGTGGTGCCTAGCAACAAGGGCTGCCTTTAACTCTGGCCAAGTGTATATTGTTTCCATCAATAACCCCTTCATTGACCTCAACTATGTGGTCTACATGCTCCAGAATGACTCTACCTGTGGCAAGTTCCATTGCACAGTTAAAGCTGAGAAATGTGATATCAGTGGAAAAGATAGGAGTGAGATCCCACTAACATCAAGATGGGGTGATGCTGGTACCAAGAATGTTGTGGACTTTACTGGTTTCTTCACTACTAAAGAGAAGGCTGGGACCCACTTGATGGGCAGGACCAAAAAGGACTGCCCTTCTGCTGATCCCCCATGTTTGTGATGGGTGGGAACCACAAGAAATATGACAACTCACTCAAGATTGTCAACAATGCTTTTTGTATCATCACCTGCTTAGTGCCCCCATGATAACTACGGCATTGTGGAAGGACTCACGACCACAGTTCATGCCGTCACTGCCAGAAAGAAGACTGTGGATAGCACCTCTCAGGAGCTATGTTGGTGGCCAAGGGGCTGCCCAGAACATCATCCACTGGTTCTGCAAAGGCTGTGGACAAGGTAATTACAGAGCAGAATGGGAGGCTCACTGGCATGGCCTTCCGTGTTCCTACTGCCAATGTGTCTATAGTGGATCTGACGTGTTACCTGGGGAAAACTGCCAACTATTATGGCATCAAATAAGTAGAAAAACATATATCAGAAGACCCACTAAAGGGTATCTTAGGCTAGACTGTGGACTAGGGTTGTCTCCTGTAACTTTAATAGTGATGCACACTCTTCCACCTTTGAAGCCAGGTCTGGCATTGTTCTTAATGACATTGCTGTAAAACTTATTTCCTGATATGACAACAAATATTGCTTCAGCACCAGGGTAGTGAAACTCAGGGCCTATATAGCCTCTAGGGAGTAAGAAACTCTACACCACACACTCCAGCAAGAACATGAGAAGAAGAGAGAGTCCTTTACTGAACAATCCTTGTCCCAACTCTGCCCCCAACACTGAGCATTCCCCCCCATTATAGTTTCCATCCCACATACACAGAAGGTGATGGTCTTAGGGAGCTTTACTTTTTTGAATACCATTAATAAAGTTATAAAGTTTACTTTGCCAGAGAGACAGAGAGAGAAGAGAGACAGAGAAAGAGAGAGAGAATTTTAACACTTTTTCTGTAAAGTTTTCCGTTTTCATGTGAGCTCTGTCCTATGTCCAGATTTTTTTTTTCTTTTTTTCTGGAAACAACCAACCTCCTTTTACTGCTCATGCACATTTACATACGTCATAACATCTCCTTTAGCCCACTGATGATATAAGTAGGCCTCTTTATCTTAGATATTCTTTTATTATAATTTGTGTATTGCTCTATTTAATTAAAATCTGACTGAGATTATCTTAACTGTCTTTTCTTTGTGGTTTAATTTTTGGAATTTTCAGGAACGCATGGTTATTTTATTTCATTGTATGGTGGTTTCTTTATTTTCTGATTCTACCCTTCTTGTTGTTGTTAATAAAAAATGAGCTGGGCTCATTTGAGATGGGCTATATATTTTTTTATTATTAGCCTTATGACTATCATGGTGGTATTATCTAACCCACTATCACAAATAATAAAACACACACTTGTTGGATTTTATTTTTTATCTTCTTAATCTTATTTTTAATTAATTTTTAATTTTTTATATTAATTACAGTTTATTTACTTTGTATCCCAGCTGAAGCTCCCTCTCTTATTCCCTCCCAATCACACCCTCCTTTCCTCATCTTCTCCCTGCACCTCTCTAAGTCCACTGATAGGGGAGGACCTCTGACCCTTCTCTCTGACCCTGGCTTATCCAGTCTCACCAGGACTGGCTGCAATGTCCTCCTCTGTGGCCTAGTTAGGCTGCTCCTCCCACGGGGGTTGGGGAGGTCAAAGAGCCAGCCATTGAGTTCATGTCAGAAATAGTCCCTGTTCCCTATTAGAGAACCCATTTGGATACTGAGTTACCATGGGTGACATCTGAGCAGGGGTTCTAGGTTATATCCATACATGGTCCTTGGCTGGAGAAACAGTTTCAGACAAGCCCCTGTGCCCAAGTATATTTGGTCCTTGTGGAGTTCCCGAAAATCTGTACACCTAAAGAAGCTAAACAAGAAGGAGGACCCAGGGTAAGATGATCAGTTCTTACTCAGAAAGAGAAATGGGATGGACATTGGAAATAGAAGAAAATGAGAACCAGGTCAGGAGCTTACCATAGGGGGGCTCTGAAAGACTCTACCCAGCACTGTATCAAAGCAGATGCTGAGACTCATGGCCAGACTTTGGGCCGAGTGCAGGGAATCATGTGAAAGAAGAGAGAGTTAGTAAGACCTGAAGAGGACAGGAACTGTTAGATTTTATAATTGCCTTATTATGTTGGGCTGGGCAGAAATTTTAACCCACACTGGCTGTCTCAGTAACCTTACCATTCACCTCCCAGCCCCCATTCAATGTCATCTTCCTTAACCATCCTCATCTGAATTATCTTCCGTCCATAATCTTATAAATACTTGCTTTTATTCTTCATCTAGGCCTTTTCACGCCATCCACAGAGCCCTTTCTCCAGTCCCATGTGGTTCCTTTTCCACCTAAGCCATCAATGGTATCCTCCTTCCTCCTCTCTTCCTGTCTGTCTGCCTCCCGTATCCTCCTTTACCTCTCCAATCCCAGAAACATGAACCACACCTACCCCATTCTGCCCTGTCCAGGTATAGGCCGTTTAATCAACCAGTCAGGTATGTCTTAGGCAGGTTTACAAAACAAGGATATGTGTAACCAGATCTTGAGGGGCAGTAACACGCGTCAGACCAAACGTCATCATTTTCCACTAAGCAGAAGCACCAAGAATTCAGCAGCAGTACCTATCTCGTTTACCAGGATAGAATATGGTGCATAGCAGAAACCACATGGACCGGACTGATACTTTTCAGTCCTTACGTACGCTGCGTTTCATGGGAATAAATGCTTATTTCTGTCGAGATCTGGCCTGAACATTCTGTTGGTTAGAGGAAATAAAAGAATAACCGTCAGAGTCCCTGAACCCAGGCAGTAGGGCAGGTTGACCTGCAGGGGGCAGCGCTGCCTGAAGCGCCATGGGGTTCTCCTATAGGCAAGCTCAGGATTTGGAAGCTCAGAGTTTATTTTCACATTCCATGTCCTTTGATGGATGCACTAAAATTCTTTCATTACTGTTTTAGCGATGTGTTATGCAATTACACTTTCGAAATGACACTTCTCATAAGAAATATCAGAATTTTAGCCATGGCTGCATGAGAGTGCCTCTTAAATTAACTGCATGGCCCTTTCGAAATGATTTTTTGAAAAATTGTAGATATTTTCATTTGGTCTTCACTTTCCCTTCACTTTTTTAAATCTGTAGTTTAAAAATGATTCAGGGATTTAATCAGATTTAGCAGTCGCTAATGCGACTGCCAAACAGCTACACTCATTTTTAGAAAGCTGAAATAGATTTCAAATTCAAAAATGATTTTTCTCATGGTCATGCCTACACATTTTGGTTCTCCCACCATTCTCATATATTCATATCACATATCCAGCCACTCTTTTCTGAACAATTTTTAAAGCGGCCGGTCGTCATTATTAATTCTATTCTCTCTGAACTGTTTCATTTCCTGTCCCCCTTATTCCCTAACAGTGACTGTATGGGCTCTGCAGTGTCATGTGACACATCTATTCCTATGAGTTAGTCAGGTGCATTGCTGAATTCACTGTGAAGCTGTGCTGCAACTCCAGTGAAACTAGAAGAAACAAAGCTTTTAATCTTCTCTAACTGACTGTCTACTATTAATGATTATTAATCATTATTAAAAAACACTATTCTTTGTCTTTTTTTGTTTATTTCTTCAGACAGAAAACGATTTCTTCTTGGTAGTAAATGAATGCAACACCAGGAAACAATTGTATGTATGATGGGAAGTATTAGGTACTCTGCTGTACTCAGGAGAACTTCAATATTTATTTGTACATAACTATTGAAATGGTTATTTGTATTGCACATAATTTTGCAAGACATTTTCTCACTGCAAAGCTTAGGCCGGGCTGGGACTCAGGATTTTCGTTCATGTTCTTGAGCTCATCGTCATGCTCCTTCCTTATCATCTCACATTCTGAGATTACAGGCATGTACCACTGTTCCCATCTTTATCCCTCTGTCTGTCTCTCCTTTTTGTCTATCCATACGACCATATGTTAGGGAGGAGATATATTCACAGAAAAACGGCCTGTCAACCTGCGATGTCATCTCACCTAGTTCATGCCCAGTACAGACAGGTACCCTTTCCTCATCACCTCAAAGAACTACATGTACAAGAAAACATATAGATACTTTTCAGTTTTTTACATAGTGAAGTATTCTTGAAAATTTCACCAATTCCATAATATATTTTAGATGTATTTCATAGTTTTTTGTTCTTGCTGATATCCAAGCAATCTTTCATAATGTGGATATAACACAATTTAACAAGTTTTTATTTATGAACATTTTGGTGTTTCTAGACTTTCACAAGAAATATTAATAGACTGTATTTCAGTAAACACAGTTTTCAAAATATATGCTAGCAGCCATGTTTACTTGTTGTGACTAGATAAATTGCCACAATTTTAGCTGCTTAAAATGCTCTAATCATTTCAAAGGCTTGTAGTTGTCATACAAGTCTTTCACTTTCTTGGTTAGAGTGACACCAAGATACTTTATTTATTTGCAGATACTGTGAAGGGTGTTGTTTCTCTAAACTCTTTCTCAGTCCTTTTGTTGCTTGTGTAAAGGAGGGCTCCTGACTCTTTGAGTTAATTTGTACTCAGACACTTTGCTGAAGGTGTTTATCAGCCATAGCAGTTCTCCGGTAGAATCTTGGGGGTCATTTATGTACACTATCATATTATCTGTGAACAGCCATGCTTTGACCTCATCTCTTCCAATTTGTATCTCCTTGATGTTGGCTGTTGGCTTGCTGTATATTGCCTTATTGTGTTTAGGTAACTAAGGAGCAAGCACGGTCTGGAGTTAGTCCCCTATACATATGTGGCTGATAGGCAGCTTGATCTTCCTGTGGGTAGCCTGGTGAGTGGGAGGTGGTGCTGTTTCTAACATGGACTCCATTTCCTGCTTTTGGATCAAATTTTCCTGGCAGGGCTGCCTTGCCTGGCCTCAGGGGATGAGGATATGCTCAGTCTTGATGTGACTTGATGTATTGGGGAGGGTTGATGTGGGGGAGGGGGCTCCCCTTTTCTGGGGTAAAGGAGAGAAGGGAGGTGAATGGGGGTACTGGGAGGAGAGGAGGGAGAGATGTAAAGTAAATAAACTTGAAATAAAAATTTAAAAATGTGCTAATCATGTTTTAAAAGTTCTCTGGGAAGAAACATAAGAAAATCTAGAGATTAAAATGCCACACTAGACTAGCCCTATAGGAGTCTAGAATTGAGGGTATTTTTTAAGTTTGTTTTTCACGGTTTTATTTTTATTTAGCTATTGTCAAATTTATTGTTCATTTATTTTGAATTTATGGATCTTTTGAGTTAGATTCAACTCTTTACTGCCAGGAAATAGAATGATACTATGCAGCTATACAAATGGATGTTTTACTGCACAAAACTGGTTTCATTTTTCTGAATTTGAATCTACTTGGAAGTGTTGTGTATAAGAAGCTAGGTAAGGGCACTCATTCTCTTTCTATATCCAGATGACTAGCAGATTGTTTCCATTGTAGGTGGTATTTAGACAAAAGCAGGTCTTCTCAGATTAGTTCCATGTGACAGAGAGATACAAGTGCAAACACTTAGAGCAAACAGTTTTGTATTCCATACCTGATGATTCCAGCTGTTTGATTTAAATTTTGTGGGATGTAATTTTATAGATTCACTTTATTTCTCGAGAACTTTGTGTCATATTAGTTTGAGAGACAACCCTGGGGAAAAAAGAGTTATTTTTTTCTGAGTTCTGTATACAGTAGTTTTCTTAATGTACTAGCATAGTCTCAGGTTGTGAGGCCATGTTATTCTTATACCACAGACATTTAAGCATGAAAATAAACACATATGTTAAAAGAACATATATAACAGCTAACTATGTTTACCAATTGATATTTGTTTTATTTCCTATAATTTTTGTATTACTGAAGCATATTAATGAACAAATTTGTTTTGAGTGCGTAAGATAGAAGAGACAAAAATACTGAAAAATCAATGGTTTTATGTGACTCCTGCTGAAGAAACAACAAAATAGATAATGAAGATATGCAGAAGGTATTCTTGGGGGCTTGCTCCCCTGTAACGGAGTAATCACACCATCATGTTTGCATTATTGAACACAAATCTAAACCCTGTACAAAACACATTATAACTACATGAAGTCTCTGAAACCTAAAAATAAATTCTAACAAGAGAACATCCAAACTACTCAAAATGTAGGGTACAAAGACTGTTTTGGTTGGTAAAGTTCTTGCCAGCCAAACAAGAGCATTGTAGTTTGGATTTTCAGAACTCAAATAAAAAGCTGTGTGTGGAGGTGGTATGGCCCTTCACTGAGAAGACAGAGCAGAGGGGTCTGGGCCTTCCTGGCCATCTGGACTAGGAAGGAGTACGTTCCAGATGTTTGGTGAGAAGCACTTAATATAAAAAAAGAAAGGTGGAACAGGGACTGTCTCTGTCATGAACTCAGGGCTGGTTCTTTTGACCACCTCCCCCTGAGGGGGGAGCAGCCCTGCCAGGCCACAGAGGAAGACAATGCAGCCAGTGCTGATGAGACCTGATAGGCCATGGTCAGATGGAAGGGGAGGAAGACCACCCCTATCCATGGACTTGGAGAGGGGCATGGGAGGAGATGACGGAGAAAGGGTGGGATTGGGAAGGAATGAGGGAGGGAGCTAGAGCTGGGATACAAAATGAATAAACTGTAATTAATAAAAAATAAAAATGAAAAAATGTGGAAAGTGTTAGGGGAAGATAAATGTTCTCCACACAAGCACACATGAGCATTTGAATCAGCACACACATTCGCAATGAAATAAAAACAGACTTAATATAGTCTAAATTTTCTTTTACTCTTCAAAGAACTAGAAACAATTCAACCCAATTGAGATGACTAACAAGGGCCTTTGCTTGGAAGGCAAAGATATTAGCCTTATCTGACAAAAGCTGTACTTGTCTAACAGGCCAAAATGTAATTGAAATTAGTGGAAAGTGCACACAAGCATTATAAATAAAAATTTAGTGACAGAAAAAAAAATAAACCTTGTGGAGATATGTTTAGTTTTTTTTTTTTTAATTTTATAAAAATGGAATTGTAGGGGCTTAGGGAGATGACAGCCTGGGTGGTGTGATTGGCATGTCAGCACCGAGGTAAGAATTTGAGTGAAGCCATGTTTATAATCCAGTGCTGGGCTTTAACAGCAGGCCAAAACCTCGACTCAATGTCCCATCAGGAACTCCAGGTCTGGTGAAGAACCTTATCTTAAAATCCAAGTGGACCACCTTATAATTCAACTTTTCACTATATATATTCTAAGCTTACCATAAAAGCGGCCAAAGATATGTGTGTGGGTGTGTTAATTTCTGTGTTAAATTAGATCACTATTACATACAAAGTACATTATACTGAACCCCAGAAATTCCAAAGTCATGCATGTATTACTAAAACTCACCATTTCTGGCTCTGTAACCTGTTTCAAGAAATTTAAGTAAATAAGAAACAGAATATTCATAATAATTTGTGAAAATTATTTGTGAAAAATTCATAATAATTTGTGAAAGAGATACAAAGTTTTAAAGGAAATTTTTAAAAATTTGGAAAAGATGAAAATAAAAAGTAGAACATATTGAAATATTTGCATAGAAAGTACTTTAGATGCTAAGAACACATATTAGAATAAATTTCTTGATAGTTTTACCTTAAATATAATATTATGGCATGGTATTATTTTAGAGGTAAGAACAAATAAAATGCTGAAATTTTAATAAATAATACTTTTAAAATTATTTTAAATGTTAATGATGTCCTTATATTCAGAAAGTGAAAGAAAAAGGAAACATTTTTGGAACTTACTTGATATTCTGGGTCTCTGTATTTAGAAGCAAGCTACAAGCATTCTGGGTTAATTGCTTCAGTTAAACTGTTAAAAATATCTTAGGAAGAATATAGCTTCCAGGAAATCATTCATTAAATGATAAAAAAAGTACTTCTGTTCCAATTATTTAAGAAATTTTAATGTTTGGAAAATTGTGGATATCGTTTTGTGGTGTTAATATAACAATAATTATTTATTAAAAGAACTTCAGGTGAAACTTAGCATCAGGCACAAAGCTCTACAAGGAGAACAAAAGAACAAAAATTTCTGGGCACAGAGGTCTTTTCTGAGACTGATACTCCAATCAAGAACCATTCAGGGATATAACCTAGAACCCCTGCTGTGGCAGCTCAGCATGAAAGTGGGTTCCCTAGTAAGGAGAACAGAGACTGTCTCTGACATGAACTCAGTGGCAGGTTCTTTGACCCCTTCCCCCTGAGGAGGTAGCAGCCTTGCCAGTCCACAGAGGAGGATAATGCAGCCAGTCCTGAGAATGAGGGAGTGGGCAAGAGCTGGGATACAAAGTAAATAAACTGTAATTAATATTAAAAAATTGAACTTGAGTCCACTTAAAGAGCAGTATGTTTTAACTTGTTAAATGATCTCTCCAGCCGTTATTAAACATACTTGAAGAAACTAAGCTATAATGAGGGGGAAAAACGTCAATGATTGTCAGAGGGTAAAAGATAAATGTAGCTATAAAGAACTCCAGGGGAGTTTTAAAGATAAATAAGCACTTTGGTATCATGGTTTAGATGATAGACACCCTGATCTATGCATACTAAAATTCACGGAATTGTGTGGCAGAAAAGCCAATTTCACTCTATGGCAAGTCAATGAGATTGATTTCAGAAAAAGACTGTCTTTTGTTGTGTTTTTGAGAAAATTAAAGCACAGTGAATGATTCCAGAATTATCCCTGAAATTAAAGGACAATCAGCTGATATATTTACTACAGAAATGCAGGGTGAAAGTTCTTTCTATTGTCTTACAAAAATGCATCAAATTTAAACACCATTATTTTCTAAAAAAAATTACATTACTGAAATTAGATTTGACTTGACTCTGAGCTCTGCTCAGGAGCAGAAGTAGGGACGTAAACTATTTTTTAAATGTTTTATTACTATTATTAATTACACTTTATTCATTATTCACCCCCCCCATAAGTCCCTCCCTCCTCCCCTCCCGATCCCACCCTTCCTCCCCTTTCTGCATGCATGCCCCTCCCCAAGTCCACTGATAGATGAGGTCTTCCTCTCCTTTCTGATCTTAGACTATCAGTTCTCATCAGAAGTGGCTGCATTGTCATCTTCTGTGGCCTGGTAAGGCTGCTTCCCCCTTAGGGGGAGGTGAGCAAAGAGCAGGCCAATCAGATTATGACAGAGACAGTCCCTCTTCCCATTACTATGTAACCCACTTGGAAACTGAACTGCCATGGGCTACATCTGTGCAGGGGTTCTAGGTTATCTCCATGAATAGTCCTTGATTGGAGTATGAGTCTCTAGGAAGTTCCCTGTGTTCAAATTTTCTTGTTCTGTTGCTCTCCTTGTGGAGTTCCTGTCCCTCCAGCTCTTGCTATTTCCCACTTCTTACCTAAAATTCCATTCACTCTGCCCGACAGTTGGCCATCAGGCTCAGCATCTGCTTTGATAGTCTGCAGGGCAGAGGCTTTCAGAGGCCCTCTGTGGCAGGTTCCGAGGTTGTTTCCTGTTTTCTTCTTCTGGCTTTCAGAGGCCCTCTGTGGCAGGTTCCAAGGTTGCTTCCTGTTTTCTTCTTCTGGCTTTCAGAGGCCCTCTGTACCAGGTTCCTAGGTTGTTTCCTGTTTTCTTCTTCTGATGTCCATCCTCTTTGCCTTTCAGGATGGGGTTTGAGCATTTTAGTTAGGGTCCTCTCTTTTGCTTAGTTTGTTTAGATGTACCGATTTTATTTGGTTTATCCTATGTTGTATGTTTATATGAGTGAGTATATACTGTGTGTGTCTTTTTGCTTCTGGGACAACTCACTCAGGGTGATCCTTTCCAGGTCCCACCATTTACCTGCAAATTTCATGATTTCCTTATTTTTCATTGCTGAGTAATACTCCATTGTATAGATGTACCACAATTTCTGCATCCATTCTTCAGTTGAGGGGCATCTGGGCTGTTTCCAGCTTCTGGCTATCACAAATAAAGCTGCTACAAACATGGTTGAGAAAATGTCCTTTTTGTGTACTTGAGCCTCTTTTGGATATATGCCTAGGAGTGGTATGGCTGGATCTTGAGGAAGCCCTATTCCTAGTTGTCTGAGAAAGCGCCAGATTGATTTCCAGAGTGGTTGTACAAGTTTACATTCCCACCAGCAATGGAGGAGGGTTTCCCTTTCTCCACAACCTCTCCAGCATGTGTTGTCCCTTGAGTTTTTGATCTTGGCCATTCTGATGGGTGTAAGGTGAAATCTAGGGTTGTTTTGATTTGCATTTCCCTAATCGCTAATGAGGTTGAACATTTCTTTAAATGCTTCTCTGCCATTTGATATTCCTCTACAGAGAGTTCTCTGTTTAGCTCTGTTCCCCATTTTTTAATTGGATTACTTGGTTTGCTGCTTTTCAGCTTCTTTAGTTCTTTATATATACTGGATATTAGCCCTCTGTCAGATAAAGGGTTGGTGAAGATTCTTTCCTAATCTGTAGGCAGTTGTTTTGTTTTGATGACTGTGTCCTTTGCTTTACAGAAGCTTTTCAGTTTCATGAGGTCCCATTTATTGATTGTTGCTCTTAGAGCCTGTGCTGTTGGTGTTCTGTTCAGGAAGTTGTCTCCTGTACCAATGAGTTCTAGGGTCTTCCCCACTCTTTCTTTTAACCGATTTAAAGTGTCTGGTTTTATGTTGAGGTCTTTGATCCACTTGGACTTTAGTTTTGTGCAGGCAGGCTGATAAGTATGAATCTATTTGCATTTTTCTACATGTAGATACCCAGTTAAACCAGCACCATTTGTTGAAGATGCTGTCTTTTCCCCATTGAATGGTTTTGGCATCATTTTCAAAAATCAGGTGTCCATAAGTGTGTGTGTTTATTTCTGGGTCTTCTGTTCAGTTCCATTGATCCACCATTCTGTTTCTATGCTAGGACCATGCAGTTTTTATTATTCTTCGTCTATAGTACAGCTTAAGATAAGGGATGGAGATACCTCCAGAAGATCTTTTATTGTAGAGGAACTTTTGTACTTTGGTTCTTATTAATTAAGCACTGCTTCTCAAAGAATGACTATTGCTTCATTGTTATTTGAATAGCTTTTCTGAGCCATGTTTTTGGAATTAAAGGTCTCTCTTTTTTTCCAGGTCCTGACTGAAGGATCTTTATTGATGCTGAATTAAACCTTCATATTGATGTTTATATAGAAAATTTGTTTGACTTTGCTAGTGTGTTTTATCTGCTGCTATTATTATGAAAGAAACAAATTATTGAGAACTGATTATTTTGAAAGAGAGAAACAATCTGTTCAGCTGTGTGCAGGGCACTCAAACCAGTTCTGGAGATAGAATCTTTCATGATAATCTCAAGTTGTATCGCCTGGAAACAGAACAAACTTTCACAGTTTTCCTGTTCCTGCATAAAGAGATACTATTTTTACTTTAGAGAATTATATATCACCAAATTCATTACAATTCTCTCTCTCTCTCTTTTTTTTAGTTATTTGTGAGATATTTTATTTACTTAACAGGCTAATAGAAACTTTAGAACTGAGATGTTGAAGGGTTGATGATGTGGTTACACCGTCAGCCAGTAAAGCTGAAGTCTGGGAGATACAGAACTGCTGAGGAAAATAAGTATATGCGCTTCTGCAATTCCTTGTTCTGCTCCTTAGCATTGCAACAGGGAAAGCAAAAATTGGCACGGTGAGTACTTGGAAGGGAGACAACTCCCTTTTCTAATAATTTACTACAGCTTTTTTCTCTTTTATAGCCATGCCACCTTCTCTTCACCATCCATTTTAAAGAGTCATTTATGTGACTTATATTAACTGTGTACTTTTCTTTCTTAAAGACAGAATAGGATTTTATAACATTTTCAGCATTATACTTATTATACTTGGCTTTTGGGCTGTAAGATAACAATTTTCACTAGTGCTGAAAACAAAGATTAAAGAAATACAATAAAAAACT
The DNA here is from genome assembly GCF_907164565.1 of Psammomys obesus. Classification (NCBI taxonomy): domain Eukaryota; kingdom Metazoa; phylum Chordata; class Mammalia; order Rodentia; family Muridae; genus Psammomys; species Psammomys obesus. The sequence goes on from NW_026596069.1 coordinate 27,217,550, forward strand.
GCAAATGGGATAATTCAATTTATTAATTTTCAACATAGGAATGATTTTAAATTGCAACCCCTCCTCACTCACTGTGTCTGCTAAAGCAATACTGAATTCTTTGTGTTAACTTTATTCTGGACTTGCTCAAAATTTTCCTCCTCAAGCACAATGAATAAAACTCTAAGAGGCACCTGAAAAGTCTATGCATTTGTTGGAAAATTTCAGAATCCTTAGGGAAGATTGCCTCTGAGGAAACGGTCTGTGTTATTTGAATGCACTGTGAATCCTGGCTTCAATTTCTAGGCTGCTAAAGCTTTGCAGATGAAATAAAGTTGGTTAGACTTTAATTTAGTTTTGATTTTTTTTTCTGAAGTTAAATATTTGCTCTCCATTGATCAATGGGTGGCTGCAATTTCTTGGTATTACTTTGACATGTCTTATGGCAGACTGTAATTTCCTGTGAAATATAGTTGTCCTGAGGTGGAACTAACATATAATAAGCTCAATATGAGAACAGAATAGAGAAGTGGCTACAATTTTTTTTCCTTTAAATATCTGATACTGCTCCTTGTTCCTGCCAAGGGTCTTCTCTCTGCCCTTTCAAGGTTGTTCTAGTTTCACTTTGACATTACTTTCATCTTATTAGCATAGATCAAAATCATGCTGTAAATAACAAGGGCAGATTTGCTGCAGTGCCAAAACTGTTTAAAATTTCACTGCTAGCATACAGAAGAGATTGGAAATAAAGTATGTAAACGAAGTCCAGAAGATTAGTGGAAGAAGGGTGACATGAAAAGTAGGGGGAATCTCATAAGCAAAATATTTAAGCACTTATAAATTAAAGTCAAGGAAACAAGCGCACAAAGAAATTAAACTCTCAGACAACATATACCAAAGATATCATCTAACACCAGGAACATACAGTATTCTCAACAAGAGCAGAGTCTTTGCAAAATTTGGTTGCACTGAGAACAGAAAATGCCATTATACATTGAACAATAGTGGGCCTGCTTAGGAAGGAGAGTGATTACTACACATGAATCCTGTAGCAAGTTTCTTCTGCTAAGGGGAAGAATCACCAAGCAGTACTTCAAAAAAGCCACTTCGTTCCTTGACTGTAATGAGAGAATACATACCAATCCTTACTCAATAGTTTATTTTGTTTGTGTCACACACACTGCACATTGGTTTTATATTGTCTTTTCAGGGGTACTCCTCAGGATCAAGAATAGTATTGGTAGAGGCTTCCTCACATAAAAACCTGAAGAGTCATCCCCTCACTTCGTTCTTTTGTCTACTGGCAGGCAGGGTGTTGAGAGTCGATATGCGTCATTACTTAAATGTACCCAGTGCAAAGTCCAACTGCTACCGTGAGTGTCAGTGAACATCACAAGTCTGTGGTTCCAATTCCAGCCGATGATTTTGCAGCATGGTCCTAAAACAACTTTTTGCCAAAGACAAGAATTGTGATGTCCTTGTCTTGTATAAATTTGGTCCACTGTGCTACAGGTAGCACCTTAACCACCAAGTCCTTCCAATACAGCCAGATGTAGTAGCATATGTCTATAATTTAAGATACTGGGGAGACTAAAAAAAGAGCACCAGGAATTCAAGGTCAGTATCATATCAAATTCTAACAAACAAAACAGAAAACAACAATAGGCTAAGAGATTTGTTTGTTTTCTGGTCATATATTTTTCCCCCTACAGATCCATTGGTTACAATCAAGAAATGAATCCATAGTATATTTTGTTGGTATAATGGTTTTTTTTTTAATGTATACACCTTACCCTTGTTCATTTAAATACTGATTTCTCCCCCACCCCAAACCCAACTCTCTGGTTTCAATCCGGATATTGCATTATGATACTCATTCTAAGCATCCAGTCTCAACTCTTGTGTAAACAAGAACAAAATAAAGCAACTGGACACAATGTTGAACAGGGAGGAGCCAGAGGACAGGAAAGAGGGGAGGAACCGGAAGGCAGATGATGAGTGGGAGGAGGGGGGGAAGGAGAGCTAGGAGAGCTAGGAGAGCAGAGCTGGAGGGGAGATCTTGGAGGACGTGGAGCATGAACCAGACCTAAGATTTCATAAAAAGCAAGTATAATGTGGAAAATCTAAATGTTAGGAGACTGAGGGCTTGGAGGTTTAGGAGGGAGTAAATATTGCCCAGCATTGTGTTCTAGGTTAACTAAAAACCCAGTCTCTGTGTGGTGATTTGTTTATACAGCTGTTTAAGATTAACAGGAAGCTTTATTAGAAGATAAACCAAAAGTAAATATTAATAACCACATACAATATTTCACTTGTAGAAAAGGAAAGCCAGCTTCTCAAAAATCTACCATATCTAATGTTGAGAGGATGGTTCAGTGTGTAAAGTGTTTGTCACCCAAGCATAAGGACCTGAGCTCATATCCTCTTTACTCCTATAAAACCCAGAGGTGGTGGCTGCACTTGTAACCTTAGTGCTGGGTGCAGAGACAGGAAGAAGTCAGGGACTTTATAGTCAGTCTATTCCAAAAGGTGATGTCCAGGCTCAGTGAAAGATCTTGTCTCAAAAAGTAAAGTGGAGAATGATAAAGGGAGATACCAGACAACTTCTAGCATCCATATGCATAAGCATGGTGACCATATTCATATATAGGACATGGACACACACACACACACACACATACACACACACACACACACACACACACATACACACACAAACATTTATTTTATATAATCAACCCAATCTCATTAGCAAAGAGAATCTACCTATTTTTAAAAGAAAACACATCAGAAGATACCCCTCTAATACTTCTCGCCAACTGGTTCCCATCCTTTATATTTATCACAGAGTAATTCTTTGTCTAATAATATTGTATCATAGGTAGACTGATTTTTATTAGTCTAAAAATGAAGGGACAGGTAATTATTAGCTGTGCAGGATTTTTTTTCCCTTTTTCTTCTTTTTTTATTTTTATTTTTTATTAATTACACTTTATTCATTTTGTATTCCCCCATAAGTCCCTCCCTCCTTCCCTCCCGATCCCACCCTCCCTCCCGTTTCTGCATGCATGCCCCTCCCCAAGTCCACTGAAAGGGGAGGTCCTCCTCTCCTTTTTTCTGATCTTAGTCTATCAGTTCTTGTCAAAAGTGGCTGCATTGTCCTCTTCTGTGGCCTGGTAGGGCTGCTCCCCCCTCAGGGGGAGGTGATCAAAGAGCAGGCCAATCAGAATATGAATATGTCAGAGGCAGTCCCTCTTCCCATTACTATGTAACCCACTTGGACACTGACCTGCCATGGGCTACATCTGTGCAGGGGTTCTAGGTTATCTCCATGAATAGTCCCTGGTTGGAGTATGAGTCTCTGGGAAGTTCCCTGTGTTCAAATTTTCTTGTTCTGTTGCTCTCCTTTTTTTTTTTTTCTTAATCTGCAAGTCATTTGTTCCTGAGATATTTTTAAAATAAATTTAATTAGAACTGACAGTGATATGTTAAATTTGATATGCTCACAAACATTTTAAACATAATTTTAATTTTTCACAGTGCAGCCAATTTTATGTTAAAACATTTATTTTTTGTGAAGTTTGCAGGAGAAAGTAAACAAAATATTGATCATGTCCCTTCTTTAAATGCTACTTTAAATGAACTTCCAGTTTCCACCAGAGACACACATGTTCCAGGGACTTTAGAAACTGCCAAGTATCTAGATTTGAAGGCAGGAGTGGATTTGTGTCCTTAGAAATTGCCTTTCCTTTTCAAGATAGGAAAGTGGATTTAGAGCTAAAGGGCTGAAGATTTCCTCAGAAGATCAGGATATACCATGCTACAAAGGTTAGAATGCCTTCCTTTTCATCTTGTTAAGCCGAAAAGTTACTGTATCTAGAAGCTCAGTTAAATACAACAGTTAATTTTCCGATACATGACAGAGTCACCTAAATGTGGGGTATTTGACAGAAGAATCATGGCTTTAGAAAAAGTGTGTGCGTGCCTCTCAGTTTGCCACTCATCCCTTCAGTATTTGTGGTAATCGTCACTATTTATCCGTATCCCTCCAAAACACATTTACCACATCATGCCTTCACTTTATAAGTGCACACTTTTATTTCCCAGACAGACAACGTTGCTTAAATATACATTTGATGCCAAAACCAAGGACTTCGGTTTATAAATACTGCAAGCAATCCATTTTGCCAAGTTGAAAACAGTGTAGCGAGCTGCATGTGCTCAGTTCTTGGTGTAGGTCAACAGTAAGTTACACAGCTATGCAAGAATGAACAACCTAAAGAATTCCATGCTGCTGCGTGCTTTCTTAACATTTGACATGTAATATTGTTTTAACTCCCTTTAATAATATGGTTTATAATTTTAAAAATGACATTGTATTCTTTGTGAAATAAATTTAATATTTGTATTTTTATGAAGTTTAAAAATATTTTCCATATAGCTACATCCCTAAGTTTATTATCTTGCAGTAATAAAAGAGCTAGAGTGCCACATAATGGGTTTTGTGTTTCAGATTTTTGCAACTCAAAAGCTGAAATGATCTATTTTATTGAAAGGTATTATAAATAATACATAATTACATTTCTTGGCAGTACTTAAGTTGCTATTCTGATTTTGTAGCAAGCTTTGTTAGAAGCAGGGGAACGACCATGTTCAGTTATGTTCTTCATATGTTAAAATTGAAAAAAAAACTCCACTAAATGTAAAATAACATTCATTGTATTTTGTACTAATACCAGAAGTCATAATACAGCCTTCAAGTAAAGATGATTCAGTACACGAATTTTTGTATTTATGACCATGTGACCTTCTACATCTGGAAGGAACCCTGCTTTGATTTTGATAGTCTCCTGAGTTAGTGACATGCTGTGACATTCTTTCACATATGTAGGAATAGAGATACAGGTGTAGCCCCCCACTCATCTGAGATAAACCTCCCTATACTAGCTTGCTGCAATACTTAGTACGGTGGGTTTACTAAAATAAATTTTTGACAAACATCATTTTCAACTTTTTAGCTTATTTGAACATACCTCTAATTGAAAGTCAAGAAACATTTGGACATTATTACTCAGAGAAAAGTCTATCAGACTTCAAATGACACCACTGAAAGCATTTTAGTTTAGGAAAAAGAGAAACCTTGCAATTAAATATATAAATATATGATGATTACCTCCATGTTCAACGTCGGAACTCCAGGCAGCACTTACACAGCAGGGCACTCATGCTAACTGCCTCTTGTATTTTTAACTAATAAAGGTCATTTAATATAGCAACTATTAAAAGTTTTGCTATTAAAATTTTTATGGAATTGATTTTTTATTATTTTCTTGAATAAACTGTTTTTCTAATTTAATTAATTAATTACAATTTATTCACTTTGTATCCCCTCTGCAGCCCTCTCCCTCGTCTCTTCCCAGTTCCACCCATTCTCCCTCTTCTCGCCTTATGCCCTTTCCCTAATTCTCTTATAGGGGAGGACTTCCTCTCCCTCTATCTGATTCTAGCTTATCAGGTCTCATCAAGGCTAGCTGCATCATCTTCCTCTGTGGCCTGGCAAGGCTGCATTCCCCAGGCAGAGGTGATCGAAGACCCAGCCATTGAGTTCATGTCATAGACAGCCCCTGTACCCCTTACTAAAAAATCCACTTGGAAACTGAGCAGCCTATGGGCTTCTTTTGAACAGGGTCCTTGGTTGGAGTATCAGTCTCTGCAGGCCCCTCTGGGCCCAGGTATGTTGACTTTGTTTTTCTCCTTGTGGAGTTCCTGTCTCCTCCAGGTCTTTCTATCTCCCTCTTCTTCCATAAGGATTTCGGCACTCTGCCCAAAGTTTGGCTATGAATCTCAGTATCCCTCAATGGAGGACTAGATACAGAAAGTGTGGTACATTTATACAGGGAATACACTACACAGCAAATTAAAAACAAGGAAATCATGAAATTTGCAGGCAAATGGTGAGAACTAGAAAAGATCATCCTGAGTGAGGTAATCCAGAAGCATAAAGGCACATATGATATATTCTCACTTATAAGTGGATATTAGCTATATAATATAGGATGATCATACTAAAATCTATAGACCTAAAGAAGCTAAACAACAAGGAGGATCCTAGAGAAGATGCTTAATCATCATTCAGAAGAGCAAACAGGATGGACATTGGAAGCAGGAGAAGACAGGGAACAGGACAGGAGCCTTCCACAGAAGACCTCTGAAAGACTTTACCCCAGGGTAAGGGTATGGAAGGAGATACTGCCTCTTGTTTTGCTCCTCAGCCACCTTGTGGGATCTTCTGTTGCAGTTACAACTCAGAATTGTGGAGTGCCAGGGTTTAGTGCTGAGCATAGTTATAAATATTTTAACTTGTTTTATTCTATTGTACTGCTACATTTTAACTTGATATACTGTAATTACAGGAGTAATCCAGTGGAGTACTATTTTAATGGTATTCAGACTGAGTACATATGTGATATTAGCATATAGACCAAGAGATAGAGACGTATTAAAGCTTCAGAGGCATCTCTGTTTTCTGTTGTTATCAGTACATTTTCTCAAAGGTTATGTCTGCGTCTGTATTTCATACAATGGCAAAGTACAGACTAGTCACTTTTTGATGCCATCCTTTAGTCAGTACTCCCTTGATTATTGTTGCTGGATAAACTTTTCTTGAAAAAAGTGGACCATACCTGATTTATTATACTTCAAAGTGGTTTCCCATTTAAAGCCACTACTCATCTATGCAATTACCATGTCTTTGCAGAAATACTTGCATTCATTTTTTTCATGGGCTAAAAGTATGTGGCTTATACAATGTTAGGACCCTGCAGTTTATAATATACTTGTTATCTCCGTGTCTTACACAATCTACTTGAGTCAGATACTCTCTGTTTCAATCCCCTGTTTCACAAGACAGGAATCAAGGTCAGTGTGATGGCTCAGGAAGAAATGTACTTTTTGCACAGGCCTGGTTACCCAAAGTCAATCCCTAGAATCTACCTAAAGTACAAGAAGGGAACAAACTCTGCAGCATTGTCCTCTGGGTCTGACATTCATGTCTTCACATGCATACTGTGAACAACATTCATGTACACAGTAACAGTCATTTAATATTGTTTAAAATGAGAATCATACAGCATTCAATGCAGTGTTTTGATGAAGAATAAATAAGTTAGAAATTTTAATTTGTTTTTGAACCTGATTTTTTCCTACATTTTATTCTTTCATTAATCCACTCTTCGCCACAATCTGAATGGCTCAATAAACACACATGTTACGCTATTCCTTGTATTACAGAATTCAAAACAACAAAGTAAAATAAAAGTAACATAAGACCACATAACTTTCTTTACCTCTTACTAAATCTTCAAGGGCTAAACATTGTAATTTTTAAGGATTTTACTTGTGTGTGTGTGTGTGTGTGTGTGTGTGTGTGTGTGTGTGTGTGCATACATGTGCTTGGAGCTGCAAAGTCCAGAAGAGGGTGTCTTCCATTGAGGTTAAAACTCAAAATTGTGGATTGCAATGATTTTGCACTGAGCATATTTAAAAATTTTAAATATTTTAACTGGATCTATTTTATTTTATGGTTTGAAAAAATTTAGTATAATACACAATAATTAAAAGAGGTTCATAGGAGAGCTAGATTAAGGGTATTCAGACTAAGTATATCTCTGAAACTAGCACCTAGACCAAGGAAAGGAGTGTTATTAAAAGTCTTGTGCAACAAGTTCGCTTACCCGTGGCACCACCGCAATGACCTTAATTCGTATCTTATGAAACAGGGAATTGAAACAGAGAACATCTGACCCAAGTAGATTGTAAGTCACATGAGGAATGAATATATTGCAGACTTCCCTTGAGCTGGAGTTCTGGGCAGTTGTGAGTTGGCTAACACGAATGCAGTAATCCAAACTCTGGGCCTCCACATGAGCATTCCTAAGCACTAAGGCATCTCAGCCTCTCCCCACAAGAATAAACATTCTGATTGCTGAGTAGTATTCTATTGTGTAAAAGTAACATAATTTCTTTATCCATTCCTCAGTTGAGGAACATCTGGATTGTTTCCAGATTCTGGCTATTACTAACAGAGCTACTATGAACACGGTTAAGCAAATGTCCTAGTTTTACAGTTGAGTATATTTCAGATATATGCCTAGGAGTGGTATAACTGGATCTTGAGGTAACACTATTCTTGATTGTCTGAGAAAGTGCCAGATTGACTTCCAAAGTCATTGTACCAGTTTACATTCCCACCAGCAATTGAAGAGGGTTCCCCTTTCTCCACAACCTCTCCAGCATGTGTTGTCATTTGAGTTTTTGATTTTAGTCATTTTGATGGGTGTAAGGTGAAATCTCAGGGTTGTTTTGATTTGCATCTCCCTGATGGCTAAGGATGTTGAGCATCTCTTTAAGTGTTTCTCTGCCATTCTATATTCCTCTACAGAGAATTCTCTGTTTATCTCTGTACCCCATTTTTTAATTGGATTACTTGATTTATTGCTTTTTAAGTATCCCAGAAGGAGAAAGACACACATGGTATATACTCACTTATGTAGACCTATAAGATATGATAAACATAATGAAATCGATACACCTAAAGAAGATAAACAAGAAAGAGGACACGGGGTAAGATGATCAATCCTCACTTAGAAAGACAAATGGGAGGTGCATTGGATGTAGGAGAAAACAAGTAATAGGACAGGAGCCTATCGCAGAGGGCCTCTGAAAGACTCTACCTAACAGTGTATGAAAGCAGATACTAAGACTCATAACCAAGCCTTCAGCAGAGTACAGGAAATCATATGAAAGAAGGGGGAGTTATTATGATGTGGAAATGATAGGAGCTCCACAAGGACCAAATATATCTGGGCACAGGGGTCTTTTATGAGACTGACACTCCACCAAGGACGATGTATGAATATAAATTAGAACCTCTGCTTGGATGTAGCTCGTAGTAGCTCAGTAAACAATTGGTTTCCCATAGTAAGGGGAACAGGGACTATTTCTGACAGGAGCTCACTGGCAGGCTCTTTGACCTCCCCACTCCCCAAAGGTAAGAGCAGTCCTGCTAGGCCACAGAGGAGGACTTTGCAGCCAGTCCTGAAGATACTTGATAAACCAGGGTCAGATGGAAGGGGAAGATGTCCTCCCCAAGCAGTGGACTTGGAAAGGGGAAGGAAGGAGATGAGGGAGGGTAGGATTGGGAGGGAAAGAGGGAGGGGGTTTTAGCTGGGATACAGAGTTAATAAATATAAATAAATACAGAGTTAAAAATAAAAATAAAAAGAATAAATATTCTCCTTTTTCTTTTTCACCTCACAGTCTTCTTTCCTCTATAGCATTCTAGTCACACTGACCTTTCTGTTCTTCTAGAGACCTCAATTTATTCTACCCAGGGTTTGTGATAAGTCACTCCTGTAGAGCAAAGTAATGTTCACAGATCTTTATCAGCTTCTGTGTTTTTTGTCCTTTAGGTTTCAATTTAAATGGACTCCTGACACACACTGGCTTCTGATAGGGCTTTTCTCAGTTCTGTTTCAGTCAGCTTCCATCAGTAATCAGTGTCTGTGATGTCACCTATGGCTACCTGGAGTCGTCTTGAGCATGAACTTAGTGATTGTTTATTTTCTGTCCTCTCCTGTATGTATTGAAGGCTTCACAGGAGCAGAGGGTTTATGACTTTTCTTTATTTGTCCTTGTATCAATGCCAAATAAATTGTCCAACTTAGAAAAACACCTGGGATAAATGAAGGAAAGAAAGCTCACATCTATCAAGCTTACTCTTGCAGCTTATGGTCAATATTATATTCAAATAAGCATATTATAATAAAGTGGAATAATAATCATGTAAAGCCAAGTAATAGAAAAAAATCGCAAATACATGCCTAGGTTATCCTGAGATAGGTTTATCAACAATTAGGTTGCTGAAATGGCAATCATGACATACTGTTTGTTAGTTTACATTTATATGATTATTTATATGCAAGAGAAATATGATTACTAGGAAATAAGGAACATTAAAATAGCCTTGTTTATTTTTCTAATTATGATGAAATTATGCATTCTAATTATGCATTTCGCCCTTATTAAATGAAAACATGAGCCAAGATGGTGCTTTTTTTTCTCAGAAGATTATGTATTAGAGGTTAATTATTTTAACAGGAAAGAATATGGATATTGTACAATTATTATGGGGTGTTGTTAAGTATAACTTAACAATAAATCAAATTTGAAATTTTACTTTTTGTCAGAGCAGACGAAATGCCGGTATGGAGGAGTAAAAGAAGGATCAAAGTCATATCCCTAGGTAAAGAGGCATTGGAATTCAATTGCTATTGGTTAAAGGAAAGTCAGTTTTCTTTAAAAGTGTGACTCCTTGTATTACACCCACAATCTGAAACAGAGCCTGTGCCCCATAGTAATCTGCCAAAACTAACAGGCTTTAGTAGGTTTAAGAGCAGATGTAGGGGCATGAAATTGTGCGGGTGAATGTGAATGAGAATATGGGGGGATATGGGAAGAGCTGGGGAAGAGAATGAATATGATTAATATATATTGTATGACAAGGTCAAATCATTAAAACATTTTAAAATGCTTATTTTTTTCACCTTTAGTAGCATTTTTAAAAATTTCTGAACCAAGAACACTTTAGTATTTACAATAGAAAACAAACTTTTCTTCATTTTTTTTCTGCTGAGAAGTATGACAGTTAACAATTTCTCTAAGATGATAGAGTACCAATAAAAATTATGAAAAAGCTTTAGTTTGAAGTATTAATTTTGTAATTAAAAAATCCCATTTTTGTTCTCTTGCAGAATTATTTTTATGAGAAACTAAAAAAAAAAAACCCTTTCTCTCTATAATACTGCTGATTGCCTGTTTGTTCCAAAAGTCCTTCCCAGCTCACCTAAGACAATGGAAGGGAAATCTTTACTTAGGCATAGTTTTTTTTTTTTTTCTGTTTTGCCTTTGCAGCCAGTGTTCTCCCAGACAGCAAGGTGAAGAACAGAGTCTAATGGCAATATTAACATGTCAACTATCTTCTGAGCCTACACGGTTGAGCAGATACATATTCAGTCTGAATTAACACATATGCTGCACCTGGGTTTTCTCAGTAATATTACAAATAATTCTTCTCATAGCACAGATGGGATAGCTCCCTTGCCATAAAACATCATATTAATACTATTTGTGTACCTTGAGGCTAAATAAGAAATGTTCTGAACTCTGGAAAGATACTAACTTGAAAAGTAGCATGTGAGATTGTACCTTGCATTTGAAAGTAGGAACAAAGAGAAGGTTAAACAAGGGTAATGTTTAGCCAGTAGGTGCAACATATTAAATCTCTCTAACAGTTACACTGGGTAATTATGGTATTCTCTGTTTTTCTAAGTGCTCATGTTTCATTAAATATTAGTTAACTGAATTCTATGTAAGTCTGCCTTTCTTCCCTCTTTAGTACTAATATACTTTACCTGGTGAAGGTTTTATTTTTTCCTCACTATTAACTACCATTTATCTCATAGCGGCTCTACAGCCCTGGCATCTGCTGCTTTCTACTTAAATGGGTAATGTCATGGACAGATAAAACAGATATGCTTGTGTTAATGGAGTAGACTAAGTTATGTTGCAGTAAGAAAAAACTTAAGGGAGGGTATCCAAGATGGCAGACCGAAAGGACACTGTGTCTGATGAGCAGGACAGTGGTGACTGCATAACGACCAACAGACCAAACTTTGGACCTTAAAACACCAGCAATTGTGTTTCTCAGGTTAGAGGAAATTCCACCATGTGGGAAACAATCAGGTCCATTCTCGGGTCACCCAGCTAAACCCCAGAAGAGTTCCCGGGTCCCGTCAGGCACTGGGTTGCCAGCTCAGAGCCACATGCCTGAGTGCTCTGATCACCATCCCAGACTGAACTGTGGGCCCCACAACACCACACACAGACTGGGTTTACTTTTCTTTTTTTTAATTAAATTTTTAAATTTTTTATATTAGTTACAGTTTATTAACTTTGTATCCCAGCTGTACCCCCTCCCTCATTCCCTACCATTCCCACCTTCCCTATCTCATCTCTTCCCTGCCCCTCTCTAAGTCCACTGATAGTGGAGGTCCTCTTCCCCTTCTATCTTCCTAGCTTATCAGGTCTCTTCAGAACTGGCTGCAATATCTTTCTCTGTGGCCTAGCAAGGCTGCTTCTCCCTTGGGGTGGGTGGGGGGGAGGTCAAAGAGCCAGCCATTGAGTTCATGTCACAAACAGTCCCTGTTTCCTTTACTAGGGAACCCATGGGCTACATCCTAGCAGGGGTTCTAGTTTATATGCAAGCATGGTCCTTGATTGGAGAAGCAGACTCAGAAAAGACCCCTGTGTCCAGATACATTTGATCTTTGTGGAGCTCCTGTCCTCTCCAGGTCATACTAACTCCCCCTTCTTTCATATGATTCCTTGAACTCTGCCCAAGGTTTGGTTATGAGTCTCAGCATCTGCTTTGATACACTGCTAGGTAGAGTCCTTCAGATTCTGTGGTAGGCTCCTGTCCTGTTACTTGTTTTCTCCTACTTCCAAACCAGACACACTAAGTCAGTTAGAAGACAAAGTGGGGAAGAACCTAGAACCCCTTGGCACAAGAAACAACTTTCTGAACAGAACACCAACAGCACAGGCTCTAAGAGCAACAATCGATAAATAGGACCTCATGAAACTGAAAAGCTTCTGTAAAGCAAAAGACACTGTCGTCAGAACAAAACGACAGCCTACAGATTGGGAAAGCATCTACACTAACCCTATATCTGACAGAGGGCTGATATCCAGAATATATAAAGAACTAAAGAAGTTAAAAAGCAATAAATCAAGCAATCCAATTTAAAAATGGATTGTGGAGCTAAACAGAGATTTCTCTGTAGAAGAATATAGAATGGCAAAGAAACACCTAAAGAAATGCTCAATGTTCTTAGCCATCAGGGAGATGCAAATCAAAACAACCCTGAGATTTCACCTTACATCCATCAGAATGGCTAAGATCAAAAACTCAAGTGACAACACATGCAGGAGAGGATTTGGGGAAAGGGCAACCCTCCTCCATTGCTGGTGGGAATGTAAACTTGTACAACCACTTTGGAAATCAATCTGGCTCTTTCTCAGACAACTAGGAATAGTGCTTCCTCAGGATCCAGCTATACCACTCCTAGGCATATATCCAAATAATGCTCAAGTACACAACAAGGACATTGAAAGTAGCAGTTTTATTTGTAATAGCCAGAACTTGGAAACAATCCAGATGTCCGTCAATGGAAGAATAGATACAGAAATAGTGGTACTTTTACACAATGGTATAGTACTCAGCAATTAAAAACATGGAAATCATGAAATTTGCAGGCAAATGTTGGGATCTAGAAAAGATCATCCTAAGTGAGGTATCCCAGAAATAGAAAGACACACATGGTGTATACTCACTTATAAGTGGGTACTAGACCTATAAGATAGGATAAACCTTCTAAAATCTGTACACCTAAAGAAGATAAACAAGAAAGAGGACCCGGGATAAGATGATTAATCCTCACTTAGAGAGACAGACTGGGTTTTCTAGTTGAGAGAAAACCCCACAGTGAAGGAAGCAATTGGGCTGACGGACCTCAGGTCACCCAGACACCTGGAAAAGATCCTCGGCTCCTGTAGGCACTCAGCTGCCAACCCAGAGCCACAAGCCTGCATGCCCAACTCACTGTCTCAGATAGAATTGTTGGCCCCAAAACACCAGAGACTGGGTCTCCCTGTCGTAGGGAACACCACCGTTAAGGAAACATCAGGACCAACCTCAATGCACCCAGTCACCTCCTCACATCCTGAAAAGTTTGTGGGAAAAATTCCCGGGTCCTGCAGGTGCCCAGACACCATCCAGAGCCACTGCCTGTGCCTGGCTGCTCTTCTCAGTATCCCAGACTGAACTGTGGAACTCCAAATACCACAGACTAGGTCTCACTGTCAGGAAGAAAACCCACAGTAGGGGAAACATCAGGTCATCAGGACACCCAGCTAATACCTGGAAAAGTTCCTGGGTTCTTGCAGACTCCAGGCTTTTGCCTCCTCCCCATGCCTGAGTGCTATGCTCACCTGTCACTGATTACCTCTTGGGTACTAGGGCACAGAGCTCCAACCTCAGACCTACAGAAGCCTGAGATCCACAGGATCAGCCCACAGACACTGCTCCAAGGCACTACCTGTCTCCCTAGCTAAACTGACCAAATTGTGGGGCTCCCTGGTTATTCAAGAGGGCTGTGCCCAACAAAAACAGTGTAAGAGCAGCAGATGCTCAGTAAATTCAGAGCAAGAAACCCAGTGGCAGGCTAGCTGTCTCTAGAACTTCTCCTGGTGAGAAGAGAACCCATCTGACTACCAATGACCACAGTTATCCAAGAGGTCCAAACACCTGAGGTGAACTGTGGCAATTCTCTGAGAAGCACTGGCTATTCAGTGAACATACCTAAAAAGCTGAGGAGGACTCCTTCAGGAACAACCATCTTCCTGCCAAGGGTATTCTACCCACCCCAGGATTCCAGCAGGCACCAGAAACTAACAGCCAACATCTGAGACAACCAGATAGGTAGAGGCCAGGGTAAAAACACAACCAATGAAAGCTAAAGCAATACAGCATCACCAGAACTCAGCTATCCAGGGGCAAGTAGCCTTGGACACCCTAACAAAAGCAAAATTCAAGACATTGACCTTACATCTATGCCTATGAGGAGGATAATGAAGGAAACAAAATACATAAAGAAGTAGAAAAAGATAAAGTCAAAGAGATTATGGCCATCTGTAAAAAATTATAGGAAGATGCAACTAAACTTTTGTGGCCTTCAGAGAGGAAATAATTAAATCATTGAAAAAAAAAGAAACAGAGAATGTTCAAACAAACAGCTGAAGGAATTGAAAGAAATGCAGGAAAATACAGTCAGACAAGTGAAGAAAATCAACAAAACATTTCAAGATCTCAAGACAGAAATAGGAAAGTTAAAACAAACACAGAGGAAATCATGGAGAGGAAGAATTTAGGAAAGAAAACGGGAACTACAGAGGTAAGCATAACCAACAGACTATAAGAGATGGAAGAGAGAATCACATGTGTGGAAGATACAATGGAAGAAATTGATGTATCCATCAAAGAAAATGTTAAATCTAAAAAATTCCTGATATAAACTATCCAAGAAATACAAGACAACAAAAAAGAGAAAACTTAAAAATAATAGGAAAAGAGGAAAAAGAAGATTCCCTCCTCCAAAGCACTGAAAGTATTTTCAACAAAACCATAGAAGAAAATCTCCCCAATTTAAAGGAGAGGCCTATAAACATACAAGAGACCTAACAAAAACTTACTAAATTAGAACAGAAAAGAAAATCCTTCTGCCACATAATAACCAAAACAATAAGTATACGGAACAAAGAAAAATACTAAAAGCTGCAAGGGAAAAAGGCCAAGTAATATATAATGGCCAACCCATCAGAATCACACCTGACTTCTAAACAGAGACTATGAAAGCCAGAAGGGCCTGGACAGATATCATGTAGAGTTTAAGAGAACATAGATGTCAGCCCAGGGTACCATACCCAACACAACTCTCAATCATAGATGGAGAAAACAAGATATTCAAACAAAAACAAATTTAAACAATACCTACTCACAAATCCAGTGTTATAAAATATACTAGATGGAAAAATACAACCCAATGAAGCTAACTACATTCAGGAAAACTCTCGAAATAAATAACCTCACTAAAGCAACACTAAAAGCAGCCAAACACAAAAAAATACTACAACCAACATCAAAAGTATCTAACAGTCACTGGTCATTAATCTCTCAACATCACTGGACTCAACTCTTCAGAGAGAGAGAGAGACAGACAGACAAACAGAATGGTTGCATAAACAAGACCCAACAATCTGTATACAAGAAACACATCTAAGTCACAAAGATAGACATTACCTGAGAGTAAAGGGTTGGAAGACAGTTTTCCAAGGAAATGTACCCAAGAAGTAAGCAGGAGTAGCCATTCTAATATCTAATGAAATAGATTTCAACCAAAATTAATCAAAAGGGATGGGGAATTACACTTCAGACTCATCAAAGGAAAATTCCACCAAAAAGACAGCACAATAATGAACATCTTTGTGCCCCAAATACAAGGCACCCACATTTGTGAAATAATCATTAATAAAAGTTAAATCACATATAGATCCCCATATATTAATAGTGGACAACTTCAACACCAACTCTCAACAAAGGACACGTCAACAAAACAGAAATTAAACAAAGAAACAATGACTCTGACAGAGGTCATGAATCAAATGAAAATAACAGACATCTATAGAACCTTTCACCCAAACACAGTAGAATTTACCTTCTTCTTAGCACCTCACGGAACCTTCTCCAAAATTGACCTTATAGCTGGTCACAAACCAAGCCTCAAAAGATAAAGAAAATTGAAATAATCCCTTGTATCCTATAAGACCACCATGGATTAAAACTGGAACTCAACAACAACAGAAATAGAAAAAAGCCTACACATATATGGAAACTAAGGAACTTGCTACTCAATGACATCTGGGTCAGGGAAGATATAAAGAAAGAAATTAAATGATTTCTAGAAATAAACAAAAATGAAGGAACAACATCCCCAATCTTGTGGGTAACAATGAAAGCAGTGCCAAGAGGAAAGTTCATAGCACTAAGTGCCTCCAGGAAGAAGTTTGAGACATCTCATACAAGCAACTTAATGGCATACAAAAAAGCCCTGGGGGAAAAAAAGAAGCAGACATACTCAAGAGGAGTAGACAGTTAGAAATAATCAAATACAGGGCTGAAATCAATAAACTAGAAACAAAGAGAACAAGTCAAAGAATCAATGAAACCAAAGCTGTTTCATTGAGAAAATCAACAAGATAAACAAACCCTTAGCAAACTAACTAAAAGGCAGAGAAACATTATACAAATCAACAAAATCAGAAATGAAAAGGGGGTCATAAAAACAGACACTGAAGAAATCTAAAGAATCATTAGGTCCTTTTCAAAATCCAATAGGATACAAAAATTGAAAATCTAAAGGAAATGGACAATTTTCTGGATCGATTCCACTTACTAAAGCTGAATCAAGATTAGGTAAATAAACAGTTCTATATTCTCTAAGGAAATAGAAGCTGTCATCAAAAATCTCTTATCAAAAAATAAAAAAAGTCCAATGCAAGATGGTTTCAGTGCAGAATTCTGTTCAACCTTCAAAGAAGAGCTAACACAAATACTCTTCAATATATTCCACAAAAATAGAAAAAGAACAATAGCAACCTCATTCTATGAAGCCACAGTCACCTTGAAACCTAAGCCTCACAAAGACCCAACAAAGAAAGAGAATTTCAGACCAATCCCCCTTATGAACATTGATGCAAAACACTCAAAGAAATCTTTGTAAACCAAATTCAAGAGCACATCAAAGATATCATCCACTGTGACCAAGGCTTCATCCTAGGCATGAAGGGGTGGTTCAATATACAGAAATCCATCAATGTAATCCACCAAATAAATAAACTGAAAGAAAAAAAAAACACATGATCATGTCCTTAGGTTTCGAAAAAGCATTTGATAATATCCAACACTCATTCAAGTTTAAAGTCCTGGAAAGATTAGGGATACAAGGAACATACCTAAGCAAGGAAACCTACATAATCCTAAGAGAACAGGATGCAAAGCCAAATTAGTAGTTTAGGATATTTACTTTTACATGATCCATTGATAAACTGATAAACAATATTTTACTGGACTGAGTTTAGAAGGTTTTTCAGTGTTAATTGTGAAGTTTGATTAGAATTTTCACTGGATGAGAGTATATATTCACTCATCAGGAGTATTCCACTACTTCCATGAAAGGCCTTAGGAATCTGTGATGGTGAATAGTAATAGCTCCCATTGATCTATTTAATTGAATGCTTAGTCACCAGGGAGTTGCACTATTTGAAAGGATTAGAAGAATTAGAAGAATTAGGTGGTATGGCCTTTTTGTAGGGAATGTGTCACTAGAGATGTCCTTTGAGGTTCCAAGAGCCCATGCCAAGCCCAAAGTCTCTTCTCTCTCTCTCTTTCTCTCTCTCTCATTCTCTCACACACTCTCTCTTTCTTATACACACTCTTTCTCTGCCTATTGATCAGTGTTCAGGATGCAGTACAGCTCTTAGATAATGCTCCGACACATCTGCAACTTTCTGTCAGTCCCTGCTGCAATGATCCCTGCCATGATCATTGCCGACTAAGCCCTTGAAGCGGTAAGCAAGCCTCCTGGGAAATGTAATATATTTAAAATATAGTACTTACTTATTTAGTGTGTGAAGATGTGTGTGTGTGTGTGTGTGTGTGTGTATAGTATATACATGAAATAGATGAATGTGGATGTGCAAATGCTGTGGCACCTGTGAGGAGGTCAGAGGAATTGTTCATGTCCTTCTCCTGTGGTTTCAGGGATTTATTACACGTTGTGAGACTTGTATGGCAAGCATCACCAAACCATCTGTCTAATCTGGCAAAAGACTTTTCAACATGTATATCCTAAAAACATAAATATGTTTATACAGTAATGTGTCATGCTGGAAAAGTAAACCCTGGCTACTGGGGTTGCTATTTTCATGAGCAACCATATTTTCATGAGTAAAATATTATTAAGTCTCCATAGTAAATGAAGAATTCCTTGATATATGTTATATATGTATAGAGAAATATATATACATAATATATGCATATTATATATATTCTTTAAGAATGTAATACATTCTTGGTATTATGAATAATACTGCTATGAACATACTTGTGCAAATGTCCTTGTTGTACTGTTTAGAATCTTTCAGATATATGCCCAGGAGTGGTATAGCTGGATCTAGAGGTAGCACTATTTCTAATTTTCTGAGGAAATGCCAAATTTCTAAAGTGGTTGTACAAGGTTACAAGCCCACCAGCAATGGAGAAGGGTTCCTCTTTCTCCACAATGTCTCCATCATGCATCACCCCTTGAGTTTTTGATCTTAGCCATTCTGAAGAGTGTGAGGTAAAATCTCAGGTCATTTTGATTTGCATTTCTAGTATGACTAAGGACACTGAGCATTTCTTTAAGTGTTTCTCTGTTATTTGATATTCCTCTGTTGAGAATGCTCTGTTTAGCTCTGCACCCCATTTTTTAATTGGATCACTTGATTTGTTGCCTTTCAACTTCTTGAGTTCTTTATATATTCTTGATATTAGCCCTCTGTGAGATATAGGGTTGATGAAGATCTTTTCCCAGTCTGTAGGTTGTCATTTTGTTCTGATGACAGTATTCTTTGCTTTGCAGAAGTTTTTCAGTTTCATCCATCCCTGATGAGACTTGATAGACTAGGGTCAGATAGAAAGGGATGAGGTCCTCCCCTATTAGTGGATTAGGGAAGGGGCATAGTGGGAGAAGAGGGAAGGTGAGTGGGACTAGGAGGAGATGGAGGGGGCTACAGCCAGGATAGAAAGTGAGTAAACTGTAATAAATAAATGAAATACAATTTAGAAGAATTTAATTTAATTTACATTTAATTTACCTATGTTCACTCTTGTTCCAGACTATGACTAGATTCACCTCTTCATCCAGTACTTACCCACCTTTGTGTCCTCACATTTTTATTAAATCATCCAGTTCAGGGGAGCGCCAAGATGGCGGTGCCAGGAGAACACCATGTCTGAGAAGCAGGACAACACACTCCATGCACCGACCAGGAGATTGAACTCTGGGCCCTAAAACAACAGCGATCGATCGTGTTTCCCAGGTGAGGGAGGCTCCCATGGCGTGGGAATTGGTTGGGTCCACTCTCGGCTGCCCAGCCAGAACCCAGAAGAGAACCCGGCTAACGCGGGCTTTGGGTCTCCCAGGTGGAGCCGCAAGCCTGCGTGTCTTGATCACTTTCCCAGGCTGATCGGTGGGCACAAGGGTGCCTGAGACTGCGAGTCCCAGTCGCAAAAAAACCCCACGGGGAAGGAAAGTTGCAAACTGATCACGGGTCACCCAGTCTTTCCCTGGAAGGTCTCGCTGACCACTGGTACCCGCCACCATTACAACTGAGCTCCCACTGCGCAAGGAGAGCAGCTGCAGCTGCATGCCTAGCTCAAAATCCCTACTCTCTCTTGGGAGGAGGCAAAAGGTGGCCAGCAGAATCTGCCACAGACCACATTGTCTGTACCCCAACCCGAGATCGGGGCTGAGAAAATCCAATCCTTTCGGGCACTCCCCAAACGCCACCATAACCCTGCCATGGCAGAGCAGAAGGATAAAGAGGTGCACAGCGGCTTCACAGTGCCGGAACTCCAGTGCTGCTGGCTGCTCCTAGCAAACAAACTACAGCTCCGGATCTGGGACTGTGGTCATTCTACACGTCCTGAGATTCTCGTGGGTCCAGCGCAATAAGGTCTAGCAGCAAGTTCTATCACCGGCGCCACCCCGACCCCTGGCAGAGAAACACCTGCTCGGGATCCAACTGAGAAGCCCTAACCCCTGCTGGCACTCCCCTGAGAGCACCTCCATAAGCTTGCCCTAGCAGAGGGGAAGGTGAGAGGGGAAGGACAGAGAGGCAGCCTGCTAAGTACACAGCACCCTCTCTCCAGAACACCCAGTGGCCTCTAGCAGAGAAACCCAAGCTATGGATCTGAGGACACTCAACCCTACCCGGTACTCTCTTGGGATCAGCAAACATAGATTCTACTGCCAGGCTGCTTCTGGCAGAGATGTGGGCCCAGGATCTGAGATTGAGTACACTCAACCTAACTCTTTCCCGTGCCACCCAGGGACCAGTCAACATAACCTCTCCTGGCAGAAGGAAAGGACAAAGAGGCAGCACACAGGAAAGGTGGACACCGAGTCCTGCGGCCACAGTGTCACAGAGCTGACTGTTAGCCTACCCGTGCACTTCCGCAGCAGGACCAAAACAGAGAGTAGTGAGCAAGGGGAACCCCTGTGCATTCCAACTGGTCTTGCAAGAGAGTGGGTGAGCCTTCTAGGGAGAGATTGCCCCAGACCCAGGGCCTCTCCACAGAAGCAACCAGACGAGATCCTTGCCACCCACACCCCTAGTGTGGGCATCAGAGGGATTCTTGGGATAGCGACCCCAACATTGAAGCCTCTGCCTTGCGGGTCCACCAGGGTAATCCAGGCAAACAATCCCTGGATCTCAGTCAGAACCGCGTAATAGTGGCTTGCAGGTCACTGCAATAGTCAGAGAATCCGCGCATGCACATGGCACCCGCTAAAAGCGCACGCGAATAGCGCCAGCATCACATTCCTTACTTAGGCAAAACTGAAACCACAGTACACACTCCCAAACCAGTGAACCTCTCTCATCTTCCTGAAAAAACAGTCCAGAAAACAGAAAGAGAGAATCATAGCCCGAACTACAATCTCGAGGAGCAAACAGTGAGGATTATAAATAACCAGATGGCTACAGGCAGACATAAGAACACTCCCAACAAAAATCAGGACATAATGACTTCACCAGCAACCCCCAAAACAATGGAAACTTCAATTCACAAGATATACAAGAAAACGACCTCAAAACTATGTTTGTCCAGCTATTAGAGGCCCATAAAGATGAAATGAACAAAGCCCTCAGACAAATAGCCAAAGAAATCAAGACTAACCAAGAGGAAACAAATCGTGCTCTCAGAGAAATGACCACGAAAATTGAGGCAAACAGAGAAGAAATGCACAAAGCTCTCAAAGAAATGTCCACACAAATGAAGGCAAATAAAGAAGAAATAAACAAGGCTCTCATAGAAATACAGGCAATTATACCCAAAGAAGTAGAGGCACAATTAGTGATACATAGAGAGGAAACGGACAAAAAAAAAAGAAGCTATCATTGAAAAGCAGGACTCCACATTCAAACAGATGAAGGAAATGGTGCAAGACATGAAAACAGAATTAGAATCAATAAAGAAAACACAAATAGAGAAAAACCAGGAGCTGGAGAACATAGAGAAAAGATCAGGCACTACAAAGGTAAGCATCACCAACAGAATACAAGAGATGGAAGAAAGAATCTCAGGAGCCGAAGATACACTTGCGGAAATTGACACATCTCTCAAAGAAAAAAATAAAACCAGAAAAGTTCCAAACACAAAACATCCAAGACATCAAGGACACCATGAAAAGACAAAACCTAAGAATAATAGGAGTAGAAGAAAAAGAAGACATCAGGCTCAAAGGTCCGGAAAATATTTTCAAGAAAATTATAGAAGAAAACTTTCCCAACTTAAAGAAGGAGATGGCCATAAACATACAAGAGGCCTACAGAACACCAAGTAGACTAGACCAGAAAAGAAATTCTTCACGTCACATCAGAGTCAAAACACTGAACCTACAAAACAAAGAAAAAAATTCTAAAAGCAGCAAGGGAAAAAGGCCAAGTAACATATGAAGGTAGACCTATCAGAATCACACCAGATTTCTCAACAGAAACTATGAAAGCCAGAAGGGCCTGGACAGAAATCATACAGTCCTTAAGGGACCACAGATTCCAACCCAGACTACTATACCCAGCAAAACTTTCAATCAACATAGACGGAGAATTCAAGATATTCCAAGACAAAACCAAATTTAAACAATATCTATATAGTAACCCAGCTCTACAGAAGTTACTAGAAGGGAAACTCCAAACCAAAGAAAACAACTACATCGAAGGAAACAGAGGAAATAGATAACTACACAACAAAAAAACCAAAAGAAGACAAGCAATGAAACTCAGTGACACCACCAACCCCACATCTAAAGTAAGTAACCATTGTTGGTCACTAGTTTCTATCAACATCAACGGACTCAACTCCCCAATTAAAAGACACAGACTAACAGAATGGTTGCGGAAACAGGATCCATCATTCTGTTGCATCCAAGAAACACACCTATGCAACAAAGATAAACACTACCTCAGAGTAAAGGGCTGGAAAAATGTCTTTCAAGCAAATGGTTCCAAAAAACAAGCGGGAGTAGCCATCCTAATATCTAATAAAATAGACTTTCAACCCAAGTTAATCAAAAAAGATAAGGAAGGCCACTATATTCTGATCAAAGGAAAAATCCACCAAGAGAACATCACAATTTTGAATATCTATGCCCCAAATACAAGAGCACCTACATTCGTAAATGAAACAATATGAAAGCTTAAATCACACATTGATCCTAAAACCCTAATAGTGGGAGACTTCAACACTCCACTCTCACCAAGGGACAGATCAACTAGACAGAAAACAAATAGGGAAATAAAAACACTTACAGAGACTCTAAATCAAATGGACCTAATAGACATCTACAGATCTTTTCATCCAAACTCAAAAGAGTATACCTTCTTTTCAGCATCGCATGGAACCTGCTCCAAAATAGACCATATAGTTGGTCATAAAGCAAGCCTCAACAGATACAAAAAGATTGAAATAATCCCTTGTATTTTATCTGATCACGATGGTCTTAAGCTGGACCTCAACAACAACAGAAATAACAAACAGCCTACATGCACATGGAAACTGAACAACTTGTTACTCAATGACAGCTGGGTTAAGGAAGAAATAAAGAAAGAAATTAAAGACTTCCTAGAATTCAATGAAAATGAAGGCACAACATACGCAAATTAATGGGACACATTGAAAGCAGTGTTCAGGGGAAAATTTATAGCACTAATTGCCTGCAAGAAGAAATTCATAACATCACATACAAACAACTTAATGGCCCAACTGAAAAACTAGAAAAAAAAGAAACAGATACACCCAAGAGGAGCAGACGGCTGGAAATAATCAAACTCAGGGCTGGAATCAATCAATTAGAAACAAATAAAACTATTCAAAGAATCAATGAAACAAAAAGCTGGTTCTTTGAGAAAATCAACAAGATAGACAAAGCCTTAGCCAAACTAACTAAAAAGCAGAGAGAATCTATCCAAGTCAACAAAATCAGAGATGAAAAGGGTGACATAACTACAGACACTGAGGAAATTCAAACAATCATTAGGTCATACTACAAAAGCCTATATGCCACAAAATTTGAAAACCTAAATGAAATGGACAATTTTCTTGATAGATTCCATCTTCCAACATTAAGTCAAGATCAGGTAGAAAGACTGAACAGCCCTATATCCTCCAAGGAAATTGAAGCAGTCATTCACAGTCTCCCCTCCAAAAAAAGCCCTGGACCAGATGGTTTCAGCGCGGAATTCTACCAGACCTTCAAAGAAGTGCTCACACCAATTCTCCTCAAACTATTCCACAAAATAGAAACAGAAGGTACATTACCAAACTCATTCTATGAAGCAACAGTCACCCTGATACCTAAACCACACAAAGACCCAACAAAAAAAGAGAACTTCAGACCTATCTCTCTTATGAACATTGATGCAAAAATACTCAATAAAATACTTGCAAGTCGAATCCAAGAACACATCAAAGATATCATCCACCACGACCAAGTAGGCTTCATCCCAGGCATGCAAGGGTGGTTCAATATACGGAAATCCATCAATGTAATCCACCACATAAACAAACTGAAGGAGAAAAACCACATGATCATCTCCTTAGATGCTGAAAAAGCATTTGACAAAGTCCAACACCCATTCATGTTTAAAGTCTTGGAGAGATCAGGAATACAAGGCACATATCTAAACATAGTAAAGGCAATATACAGCAAGCCTATAGCCAACATCAAACTCAATGGAGAGAAACTTAAATCAATCCCACTGAAATCAGGGACAAGACAAGGCTGCCCACTCTCTCCATACCTCTTCAACATAGTACTTGAAGTCCTAGCCAGAGCAATAAGACAACTAAAGGAGATCAAGGGGATATAAATCCAAAAGGAAGAGGTCAAAGTGTCACTATTCGCAGATGATATGATAGTATATATGAGCGACCCCAAAAATTCAACCAGAGGAGTCTCCAGCTGATAAACACCTTCAGCAAAGTGGCAGGATACAAAATCAACTCAAAAAAATCAGAAGCCCTCCTGTATACCAAAGACAAAAGGGCCGAGAAAGAAATTAGGGAAACAACACCCTTTACAATAGCCACTAATAGCATAAGTACCTTGGGGTGACACTAACCAAGCAAGTGAAAGACCTGTTTGAGAAAAACTTCAAGTCTCTGAAGAAAGAAATTGAAGAAGTTCTCAGAAGATGGAAAGATCTCCTGTCCTCATGGATTGGTAGGATTAACATTGTGAAAATGGCCATCCTGCCAAAAGCAATCTACAGATTCAATGCAATTCCCATCAAAATACCAACTCAATTCTTTACAGACCTTAAAAAAAAGATTCTCAGCTTCATATGGAGAAACAAAAAACCCAGAATCTCCAAAACAATCCTGTACAACAACCGATCATCTGGAGGTATCTCCATCCCCGATCTCAAGTTGTACTACAGAGCAATAGTAATAAAAACTGCATGGTATTGGCATAAAAACAGAAAGGAGGATCAATGGAACCGCATAGAAGACCCAGAAATAAACCCACACACCTATGAATACTCGATTTTTGACAAAGAAGCCAAAACCATTCAATGGAAAAAAGACAGCATCTTCAACAAATGGTGCTGGTCCAACTGGATGTCTACATGCAGAAAAATGAAAATAGATCTATATTTATCACCCTGCACAAAACTAAAGTCCAAGTGGATCAAAGACCTCAACATAAAACCAGATACTCTAAATCTGTTAGAAGAAAAAGTTGGGAACAGCCTAGAACTCATTGGCACAGGAGACAACTTCCTGAACAGAACACCAACAGCACAGGCTCTAAGAGCAACAATGAATAAATGGGACCTCATGAAACTGAAAAGCTTCTGTAAAGCAAAGGACACCATCATCAAAACAAAACGCCTGCCTACAGATTGGGAAAGAATCTTCACTCACCCTTTATCTGACAGAGGACTAATATCAAGTATATACAAAGAACTAAAGAAGCTGAAAAGCAGCAAACCAAGTAATCCAATTAAAAAATGGGGAACAGTGCTAAACAGAGAATTCTTGACAGAGGAGTATCGAATGGTAGAGAAACACTTAAAGAAATGCTCATCCTCATTAGCCATCAGGGAAATGCAAATCCAAACGACCCTGAGATTTCACCTTACACCCATCAGAATGTCCAAGATGAAAAACTCAAGGGACAACACATGCTGGAGAGGTTGTGGAGAAAGGGGAACCCTCCTCCACTGCTGGTGGGAATGTAAACTGGTACAACTATTGTGGAAATCTATCTGGTGCTTTCTAAGACAATTAGGAATAGTGCTTCCTCAAGACCCAGCTATACCACTGCTAGGTATATATCCAAACTTTGCTCAAGTACACAAAATGGATATTTGCTCAACCATGTTTATAGTGGCTTTATTTGTAATAGCCAGAACCTGGAAACAGCCCAGATGTCCATCAGCAGAGGAATGGATACAGAATTTGTGGTATTTTTACACAATGGAATACTACTCAGCAATCAAAAAGGAGGAAATCATGAAATTTCCAGGCAAATGGTGGGATCTAGAAAATATCATCCTGAGTGAAATATCCCAGAAGGAGAAAGACAAACACGGTATATACTCACTTATATAGACCTGTAAGATACGATAAACATAATGAAATCTGTACACCTAAAAAAGATAATCAAGAGAGCGGTCATGAGGCAAGATGATCAATCCTCGTTTAGAAAGACAGATGGGATGTGCATTGAACATTGACAGGAGTCTACTGAGCGCATTTTAAAAGCTCTAACTAGCTGTGTTTGCAAAGCAAAGACTCATGATCAAACCTTTGGCAGAGTACAGGGAATCATAAGAAAGAAGGGGAGTTAGTCTGATGTGGAAAGGATAGGAGCTCCACAAGGACCAAAGATATCTGGGCACAGGGTCTTTTCTGAGACTGACATTCAACCAACGACCTTGTATGGATATAACCTAGATCCTCTGCTCAGATGTAGCCTGTGGTAGCTCAGTAACCAATTGGTTTCCCATAGTGAGGGAACAAGGACTATTTCTAACAGGAACTCAATGGCTGGCTCTTTGGCCTCCCCACCCCCCAAGGGAGGAGCAGTTCTGTTAGGCCACAGAGGAGAGCTTTGCAGCCAGTCCTGAAGATACCTGATAAAACAGGATCAGATGAATGGGGAGGAGGTCCCCCCTATCAGTGGACTTGGAAAGGGGCACGGTGGAGATGAGGGAGGGAGGGAGGGAGGGACTGGGAGGGAATGAGGGATCGGGACATGGCTGGGATACAGAGTTAATAAAATGTAACTGATAAGAAAAAAATGAAATTAAAAAAAAATCATCCAGTTCAATTAGTGCTGGCTATACCCTTGCGTGTGGCCTTTCTCCAGGACATGTTCAACCTGTGATGGACAGCATCTCTTGAACGAACTCTCCTTCTACTGGCAGCTGTTAGTTTCCAGTATCTCCTCAGGTAGGAGTGGAGCCTTTTGATTATACTTTCAACATTCATGCTAGCATTCTGTATGTCTTTATTTTTTACAAGTTTTGTACATGTTATCACAGCTAATACATTTAACTCCTTTTCTTGTGTCCAGAAAATACTATTCCACGGCCTTGGACTCTTATCATCTTCCCGGTTCTTCTTCTGAAAATATGTCTAAACCTTGGTATGTGGAGGTGTGAAATAGAACTTTACTCAGGACTAAGCTCTCTGAAGTCCCTTATTCTCTGAACCGATACCAGTGTTAACTACTATCTATGAACTGCAAAGAAAGTTTCTCTGATGAAGTTTTAGAGATGTACCAATCTGTGGGTCCAACAAGAAGTCATTACATGTTGTTTCGTAGTATGTCTGTGTATCAGGATAATAATAATGTATTCTTTCTTAGGGCCTATGATTTGTCTAGGCACAGGTTTTTGACCCTAATAATAGTACCAGGAATA
Source organism: Psammomys obesus (assembly GCF_907164565.1). Taxonomy (NCBI): domain Eukaryota; kingdom Metazoa; phylum Chordata; class Mammalia; order Rodentia; family Muridae; genus Psammomys; species Psammomys obesus. Next base: position 27,245,462 of record NW_026596069.1, read on the forward strand.
TGTTCCATCTTTTACTGTCAAATTGATGTGTTTTCTTTCCATTATAAGGATATGGTATCATATATGTATATATATTTATTTTAGAAACCTCTCCTGTAGCAAATTTCCATAGAACTTTTCTGTTTTAATTAAATTAATTAATTAATTAATTAATTAATTACAATTTATTCACCTTGTATCTCTGCTGCAGCCCCCCTCCTCATCTCCTCCCAGTCCCACCCACCCTCCTTCTTTTTCCTCTATGCCCTTTTCCGAGTCCTCTGTTAGAGGAGACCCTCTCCGCTTCTGTCTGACCCTCTAGCCTATCAGGTCTCACCACACCTGGCTGCATCATCTTCCTCTGACCTGGCAAGATTGCACCTCCCAGAAAGAGGTTATCAAAGACCCTGCCACTGAGTTCATGTCAGAGTCAGACCCTGTATCCCTTACTAGGGAACCCACTTGGAAACTGAGCAGCCATGGATTACATCTGTGCAGGGGTTCTAGATTATCTCCATGCATGGTCCTTGGTTAGAGTGTCTGTCTCTGCAAGCCCCCGTGGGCCCAGGTTTTTTGGCTCTGTTGGTCTCCTTGTGGAGCACCTGTCACCTCCAAGTCTTTCTATCTCCCTCTTCTTCATTAAGTTTTCCTGTACTCTACCCAAAGTTTGGCCATGAGTCTCAGTATCTCCTTCAGTACCCTGGTAGTATCAGAGGTTCCCTGTGGAAGGTTCCCGTCCTGTTCTTTGTCTTCCCCTACTTCTGATATCTATCCTGTTTACCCTTCTAAATATGATTTCAGCTTCTTCCCAGTGATTCTCCTTGTTTAGCTTCTTTAGGACTATAGATTTTAGTATGTTTTTCCTATATTATATGGCTAATATCCACTTATAAGTGAGTATATACCATATGTGTCTTTCTGCTTCTGGGATACCTCACTCAGGATGATCTTTTCTAGTTCCTAACATTTGCCTGCAAATTTTACGATTTCCTTGTTTTTAATAGCTGAGTAGTATTCCATTGTGTAAATGTACCACACTTTCTGTACCCATTCCACTAAGGGACATTTAGCTTGTTTCCAGATTCTGGCAATTAAGAATAAAGCTCTTATATTTACTTGCTATTCTTAATATTCTTTTTTGATTTTGCCTTTCTTATTTTAAGTATCCACTGGTTTCTTTGTCAAAAATCAAGTTACCATAGGTGTGCAGGTTTATTTCTTGGTCTTCTATTCGATTCCATTGATCTACCAGTCTGTTTCTATGCCAGTACCTTGCCATTTTTATTACCATTGCTTTATAGTTCAGCTTGAGATCTGGGATGGAGATACCTCCAGAAGATTTTTTATTGTACAGGATTGTTTTAGCTATTCAGGTTTTTTTTTTTCTTTGTTTGTTTTACCTATGGCAAACTGAAACTGAGAATTGTTCTTTCCAGGTCTGTAAAAAAATTGTATTGGTATTTTGATGTGAATTGCATTGAATCTGTAGATTGCTTTTGATAGGCTAGTCATTTTCACTATGTTAATCCTACTAATCCATAAGCATGGGAGATCTTTCCATCTTCTGATATCTTCTTCAATTTCCTTCTTCAGAGACTTGAAGTTTTTTCATACAAGTTTTTCACTTGCTTGGTTAGAGTCACACCAAGGACTTTATGTGTTATTAGTGGCTATTGTGAAGGGTATTGTATCCCTAATTTCTTTCTCAGCCTGTTTGTCTTTTGTATACAAGAGGGCTTCAGATTTTTTTTTTAGTTAATTTTGTATCCAGCCACTTTGCTGAAGGTGTTTATCAGTTGAAAAAGTTCTCTGGTAGAATTTTTGGGGTCACTCATGTATATTATCATATCATCAATGAATTGTAATACTCTGACTTCTTCCTTTCTGTAACTCAAGGCAGGAAATTGAAGGCAGAAACTGAAGCAGTGACTACAGTGAAACACTGCTTACTAGATTGTTCTTTATCACTTGGTTGGCTTGTTTTCTTACACAACCCAAGATACATGCACAGGTATCGCACTTCAGCTAGTGGACTGGGTCTTTCACATCAATCATTAATCAAGAAAAAGACCTATAGACTTGAGGTTTCTTTTCCTAGATAACTCCATCTTTGTTCAGGTTGACAAAAAGATAGCTAGGATAAACTGACCCTTTGTAAACTAGCTATTACTATTAAACTATAATATTACCTTTCTTGCTTATCTGCAATATGTTAGTTATTATTAATATTAAAGTATATAAAAGAAAATCATTTTAAAAATACCATGGTCATAAATGTTCAGCTTCTCTAAAAATCCAATCTTTTAAAAAATAATCAAGAAAGTGGACATGGGTGAAGATGATCAATCCTCATTTAGAAAGACAAATGGGATGTGCATTGAATGTATGACAGGAGTCTACCGCAAAAGGCATCTGAAAGACTCTACCTAGCAGTGTTTCAAAGCAGACACTAAGACTCATAAACAAATCTTGGCAGAGTGCAGGGAATCATATGAAAGAAGGGGAGTTAGTATGATATGGAAAGGATAGGAGCTCTACAAGGACCAAATATATCCGGGCACAGGGTCTTTTCTGAGACTGACACTCAACCAAGGACCATCTATGGATATAACATAGAACTTCTGCTCGGATGTGGCCCGTGGTAGCTCAGTAACCTAGTAGTTTTCCAAAGTAAGGGGAACAAGGACTATTTCTAACAGGATCTCAAGGGCAGGCTCTTTGACCTCCCCCCCAGGGGGGGAGCAGTCCTGTTAGGCCACAGAGGAGGACTTTGCAGCCAGCCTTGAAGATACCTGCTAAAACAGGGTCAAATGAAAGGGGAGGATGTCCTCCCCTATCAGTGGACTTGGAAAGGGGCAGGGAGGAGACCAGGGAGGGAGTTGGGGAGGGGGAGGGAATGAGGGAGCGGGATACAGCTGGGACACAGAGTTAACAAATTGTAACTAAAAAGAAAAATAAAAATTAAAAAAAATTTAAGAAAGACTTTGTAAAAAGTCTTTCTAAAAATACAATCCCTTACATGTAGGCTTCAGTAAAAAGAAAAAAAAATGTGTAATCTTATTCTAAGAGGAAGGAATCAGAGTGTAGTCACACAATATGAGCCACAACCAAAACAACAACAACAAAGCCAAGCTAAACTTCAATCAGTAAATTAAATGCTATAGCTTAATGTTCCACATCTGGGATTCTCTCTAGGCCTCACTGCGTCCAAAGGCCCCTGCAGATATAATGGTTAGGCTTTGCCATTTATAACACATAGCTCACCTTATAGGTCCAAGCTGGTTCTATTCTACAGCTGCTGCTATTCTTGGCATTCACCTCAAGTTCATGTGTACAATAGTGGCATGGATGTTTTGGGGGGTAACCAATACATTTTTTGGTTAGATTTAAGGCCAGCTCCACAGAATGAAACTCATTACCAGCACTGTCAATATGGTTACGAGCCAATAGTTGAGTTCAGAAGTCCCAGAAGAGAGACAAATACTAATATTGTAATAAATGAACATAAATATCAAATTGATCTCTAAATTTATATTCAGATTAGTATAGTTATGAGAGCTCATCAGAGAATGTTCTTTATACAGTGGACATTGGTAAGCACAGAAATGCACAATTGGACAAACTGTAGAGAATACATGTCAATGGAATATTCAGTCAAAAAAAAAAAGGGACATCTTTGTCATACCCCATTTCCATCATTAGGGACCATCATAAAAGAGGAAACAGAATGATTTTTTTTTATTTTTTATTTTATTTTTCTTTATTAATTACATTTTACTCACTTTGTATTCCCCCCCGTGGTTCCCTCCCTCCTCCCATCCCAATCCCTCCCTTCCTCCACCCTCTGCATGCATGCCCCTCCCCAAGTCCACTGATGGGGGGGGGCTTCTTTTCCTTCCTTCTGATCCTAGTCAATTAGGTCTCATCAGGAGTGGCTGCCTTGTCCTCTTCTGTGGCCTGGTAATGCTGCTTCCCCCTCTGGGGGAGGTAATTAAAGAGCAGGCCAATCAGTTCATGTCAGAGACAGTCTCTGTTCCTATCACAATGGAACCCACTTGGATACTGAACTGCCATGGGCTACATCTGTGCAGGGGTCTTAGGTTATCTCCATGCATAGTTCTTGGATGGAAGAGCAGTCTCAGGAAAGACCCCTGTGCTCAGATTTTTTGGTTCTGTTGCTCTCCTTATGGAGTTCCTGTCCTCTCCGGATCTTACTGTTTCCCACTTCTTTCCTAAGATTCCCTGCACTCTGCCCAAAGGTTGCCCATAAGTCTCAGTATCTACATTGGTAATCTGCAAGGCAGAGCTTTTCAGAGGTCCTCTGTGTCAGGCTCCTGACTTCTGATGTCCAGCCTCTTTGCCTTTCTGGGTAGGAATTGAGCATTTTAGCAAGTGCCCTCCCTCTTGATTAGTTTCTTTAGGTATACAGATTTTAGTAGGTTTATCCTATATTATATGTCTATATGAGTGAGTATATACCGTGTGCATCCCTCTGCTTCTGGGATAGCTCACTCTGGATGATCTTTTCCAGATCCCACCATTTACCTGCAAATTTCATGATTTCCTTGTTTTTTATTGCTGAGTAATATTCCATTGTGTAGATATACCACAATTTGTGCATCCATTCCTCCACTGATGGGCATCTGGGCTGTTTCCAGCTTCTGGCTATTACAAATAAGGCTGCTACAAACATGGTTGAGCAAATGTCCTTACTGTGTACTTGAGAAACTTTTGGATATATGCCTAGGAGTGGTACAGCTGGATCTTGAGGAAGCGCTATTCCTAGTTGTCTGAGAAAGCGCCAGATTGCTTTGCAGAGTGCTTGTACAAGTTTACATTCCCACCAGCAGTGGAGGAGGGTTCCCCTTTCTCCACAACCTCTCCAGCATGTGTTGTCTCTTGAGTTTTTGATCTTAGCCATTCTGATGGGTGTAGGGTGAAATCTTAGGGTTGTTTTGATTTGCATTTCCCTGATGGCTAATGAGGATGAGCATTTCTTTAAGTGCTTCTCTGCCATTCAATATTCCTCTGCAGAGAATTCTCTGTTTAACTCTGTACCCCATTTTTAAATTGGATTACTTGAGTTTTTGCTGTTTAACTTCTTTAGTTCTTTATATTTACTGGATATTAGCCCTCTGTCAGATGTATGGTTGGTGAAGACCTTTTCCCAATCTGTAGACTGTCGTTTTGTTCTGAGGACAGTATCCTTTGCTTTACAAAAGCTTTTCAGTTTCATGAGGTGCCATTTATTAATTGTTGCTCTTAGAGCCTGTGCAAAACAGAATGATTTTAATAGCCACTTGTAAGGAAGGATTGGAGAAATATAGTTTTGTTTTTTTCCTGGACATTATAGTACTTCTTTATTTATTAAGTTAAAGAAGTTGTGTTTAATGTCTCAAGACAGCATCAAATCAGTCAACATTTCTACTGAAATTAGAGTGGAATGAGATTCATGAGCCTCACACAGAACTGAAGAGCTATGGGCAATTGGTGGCTTCTGGGGGCAGATAGAGTCTGAACCTATCTTTCGGGGTGAAGATCTAGTGGATGGCCTTACAGTATGGAGTATATGAGCAACATAATTTTAAGTCAATGGGATATATGTATAAAAAGTCACAAATTGAGGGGAGTTGGAAAGTAGGGTGGGTCTTGGAGGGATTATGAGAAGAAATTATGATTAAAATGACCTAAATTAATTGTATACAGTTTCAAATAACTAATAACATAAAATATTAAATAAAAGAGTACATGAGGTTGGGGGTATGTGTGTATGGAATGGAATTGAGAGCAGACAGGAGGAAGAGGCTGTAGGGAGTGTTGAAGTGAGGTGGATATAATTGAAATAAAGAATTAATAAAAGTACCATATTAAAATGCTTCACTTCACCACTCTGTTTCCTCTGCTAGCACTGTGCAGTTTTTATAACTGTTGCTCTATCATACAGCTTGAGACAAAGGATTGGTATATCTCCAGAAGATCTTTTATTTTAGAGGATTGTTTTAGTTATTCTGTTTTTTTTTTCATATGAAATTGAGAATTGTTCTTTCATGACCTGCAAAGAATTTTGTTGGTATTTTGATGGGAATTGCATTGAATCTGTAGATTGCTTTTGGTAAGATGGCCATTTTTCTATGTTAATCCTACCGATCTATGTGCATGGGAGAACATTCCATCTTCTGATATTTTCTTCAATTTCTTTCTTCAGAGACTTGAAGTTTCTTCCAAACAATTCTTTAACTTGTTTGGTTAGAGTTATACCAAGATACTTTGTGGGGTTTTTTGTTATTATGAAGGGTTTTGTTTCTCTAATTTTATTCTCAGCCCATTTGTCTTTTGTATACATGAGGGCTACTGATTTTTTGAGTTAATTTTGTATCCAGCCACTTTGCTGAAGGTGTTTATCAGCTGGAGGAGTTCCCTGGTAGAATTTTTGGGGTCACTCATGTATATTATGTTGTCATCTGTGAATAGTGATACTTTGACTTCTTTTCTGATTTGTATCCCCTTGATCTCCTTTAGTTGTCTTATTGCTCCAGCTAGAACTTCAAGTACTATGTTGAAGAGATATAGAGAGGGTGGGCTATATTGCTTTGTTCCTGATTTCAATGGAATCGACCAGAAAGAAACCCACATACCTACAGACACCTGATTTATGACACAGATGCCAAAACCACTTAATGGAAAAAAGATAGCATCTTCAACAAATGGTGTAGGTCTAACTGGACCAACAGCTCAGGCTCTAAGATCAGCAATCAATAAATAGGATCTTGTGAAACTGAAAAGCTTCTGTAAAGCAAAGGACACTGTCAACAGAAAATAACAACAGCTTACAGATAGGGAAAAAGTCTTCACCAAGCTTACATTCGATATAGGGCTACTATCCAGAATAAAAAAAAACTCAAAAATCAGATACCAACAAATCAAATAATCCAGTTTACAAATGGAGTGCAGAGGTGAACAAAGAATTCTCAACAGAAGAATATTGAATTACAAACAAACAAACAAACAAACAAAAAAAAACACTTAAAGAAATGACCAACATCCTTAGTCATCAGGGAAATGCAAATCAACATAACTCTGAGATTCCATCTTACACTGATCAGAATGGTTAATATAAAAAACTCAAGTGACAAAACATGCTGGAGAGGATGTGGAGAAAGGGGAACCCCCCCTTCATTGCTGGTGGGAGAGCAAAATTGTACAACCACTTTGGAAATCAATCTGGCAATCTGGAGCTTTCTCAGAACATTGGAAAGAGTGCTATCTCAAGATCCAGCTATACCACTGTTGGGCATATACCAAGAAGATGCTCTACCATTCATCAAGGACATTTGCTCAACTATGTTCATAGCTTTATTTAAAATAGCTAGAGTTTGGAAACAACCTAGATGTCCCTCAATGAAAGAATGGATACAGAAATTATGGCACATTTACACAATGGAATACTACACAGCTATTAAAAACAAAGAAATCATGAAATTTGCAGGCAAATGGATACAACTAGACAAGATCATCCCAAGTGAGGGAACCCAGAAGCAGAAAGACACTCATGGTATATACTCACTTAGAAGCAGATATTAGTCATATAATACAGGATAACCATATTAAATATACAAACCTAGAGAAGCTAAAGAACAAGGAGGACTCTAGGGAGGATGCTTAAATCTTATTTAGAATGTCAAATAGGTGGTGGAAAAGAGGGAGGGAACAGGAAGGGAGCCTATCAAAGAGGCCCTCTGAAAGGCTCCATCCATTAGGGCATTAAAGCAGATGCTGACACTTACAGCCAATCTTTGGGCCGAGTGCAGGGAGACTTATGGAAGAAGTGTGTGTGGAGGGGTGTAGAGTAGGACTGGGCAGGAGCTGGACAAGGAGTCCAACAAAACCAAAAATCTGTGCCCAGGGGTCCCTGAAGAAACTGATGAACCAACCAAGGACCATGCATGGATAGGACCTAGACCCTCTGCCCAGCTATAGGCTGTAGTCTCCCTGTAGGTTCCAGAGAAGGTGCTGTCTTTGACATGAAATAGGTTGCCTGCTCTTTGATCATGTCTTCCTGGTGATGTGGCCTCACCAGCCCATAGAGGAAGAGGTTTCAGGCAGACCTGATAAGACTTGATAAGCTAGGGATATATGGTAGGGGAGGAGGACTTCTCCTTTCAGTGGACTGGGGGAAGGGGATTGAGAGGATGAGGGAAGGAATTTGGGGCCAGGAGGAGATGAAAATGGGGCTACAATCAGGATATAAAATGAATAAATTGTAAAAATTAAATATAAAAAGTGCGTTACTTCTCATGCTTGTTGAATCAGAATTACACTGGAAAAGTTCAGGAGTATCCCTCTACATTTCTTGGTCATAAAACATCTTATAGTCTGTTTGAAGAAAAAATAATTTGTTTAATAATATCTATACATAATTTAATTGTTATATATACCCTCTGATATATAATATATAATAAGCTAATAGAAAATTATATTTTCTAGGCATTACTTATATGTAGTTATTTGTTAATTAAATGTGACAGGGAATAATCAACAAAACAAATCGATGATCTGTAACTTGCTCAAGATATCACAGTTAGTAAATAGTACTGCCTAGAATTGGAATCTTTATCTTTCTAAGATTACATATTTAGCAGTTGGTAAGAAAATATATTCAATGATAAACATAAATTTATAACTGAATAATTTTAAAGGGCCAAGCTAAGCATAAGCTCTGAATCCTCTCCAAATATACTTGATTAATTAAACAGTAAAAAGTATATAGGAAGCTCATTTATTATATTTATAACTAATATAAAATCACTGAGTAAATTGGTTATTTCTTTGTAAAACACATTGGAAGTGTGAGCAGAACATTAGGCCATTGCTTTTTTGATAGCTGTCTGACCTAAATTGATTTACTCACTACATACATAATAATGCAAGACAATGTTAAATGAATTTTATTGTGCCTTTTACTTTGACGTGAGCTCAACATCCTTACTCATCAGGGAAATGCAAATCAAAACGACCCTGAGATTTCACCTTACACCCATCAGAATGGCTAAGATCAAGAACTCAAGTGAGAACATATGCTGGAGAAGATGTGGAGAAAGAGGAATCCTACTCCATTGTTGGTGGGAATGTAAACTTGTATAATCACTTTGGAAACATTTTGGCCCTTTCTCAGACAATTAGGAATAGCACTTCCTCAAGATCCAGCTATACCACACCTAGGCATATATCCAAAAGATGCTCAAGTACACAACAAGGACTTCTCCTCAGCCATGTTCACAACAGCTTTATTTGTAATAGCCAGAATCTGGAAACAACCCAAATGTCCTTCATGTGGTGAATGGATACAGAAATTGTGGTACATTTACACAGTGGAATACTACTCAGCAATTAAAAACAAGGAAATCATGAAATTTTCAGGCAAATGGTGGGAACTAAAAAAGATCATCCTGAGTGAGGTATCCCAGAAGCAGAAAGATACAAATGGTATATACTCACTTATAAGTGGATATTACCTAGTAGTAAACCCACACACCTACAGACACCTGATTTTTGACAAAGATGGCAAAACCATACAATGGAAAAAAGATAGTATCTTCAAAAAATGGTGCTGGTCTAAATGGACTTCCATACGTAGAAAAATGCAAATAGACCCATATCTATCACTCTGCACAAAATCAAAGTCCAAGTGGATCAAAGATCTTAGCATAAAACCAGACACACTAAATCTGTTGGAAGAAAAAGTGTGGAAGAGCCTGAACTCATTGGCACAGGAGACAGCTTCTTTAACAGAATAGCAACAGCTCAGGCTCTAAGATCTACAATTAATAAATGGAACCTTGTGAAATTGAAGTTCTCGTAAAGCAAAGGACACTGTCAACAGAACAAAAACGACAGCCACAGACTGAAAAGGTCTTTATCAACCCTTCATCCAATAGTGGGCTAATATCCAGAATATATAAAGAACTCAAGAAACTATACATCAACAAACCAAATAACCCAATTTAAAAATGAGGTACAGAGCTAAGCAGAAAATTCTCAACAGAGGAATATTGAATGACAGAGAAACACTTATCCTTAATTTTGGGATGCTATTCATAACAACTGAAATTCCAAAAGATAAAAAACTCAAGATAAAAAACTCAAATGGCAACACATGCTAGAGAGGATGTGGAAAAAGGGGACCCTCCTCCATTGCTGTTTGGAATGTAAACTTGTACAACCACTTTGGAAATCATTTTGCTGCTTTCTCAGAAAAAATAATAGTGCTACCTCAAGATCCAGCTAAAACACTCGTGGGCATATACCTGAAACATGTTTTACCATTTAACAAGGACATTTACTCAACTATGTTCATAGCAGCTTTATTTGTAATAGCCAGAATCTGGAAGCAATCTAGATGTCCCTCAGAAAAGGAATGGATACAGAAATTGTGGTACATTTACACAATGAAATACTACTCAGCTATTAAAAACAAAGAAATCATAAAATTTGAGACAAATGGATGGAACTAGAAAAACCATCTTGAGTGAGATAACCCAGAAACAGAAAGACAGACATGGTACATACTCACTTATAAGTAGATATTAGCCATATAATATAGGATAGCCACATTAAAATCTACAGACCTAAAGAAGCTAACCACTAAGGAGGACCCTAGGGAGGATGCTTAAATTTCATTCAGAATGGCAAACAGGATAGACACCAGAATTGGTGGAAGAGAGGAAACAGGATGTTAGCCTAGAATAGAGGATCCTCTGAAAGGCTCCACCCAAATTCACCTAAAAAGGTGATGGAAGAAGATGCTGAGATTCACAGCCAAACACCGGGCAGAGGACAGGGAGTCTTACGGAAGTAGAGTGGAGTGGGGATAAAATGGAGGAGACTGGAGCTCCACAAGGAAACCAACAAAACCAAAAAGTCTGTGCTCAGGGTGTCCTGCAGAGACTGATGCACCAACCAAAGACTATGTATGGTGAGGACTTAGACCCCTGCTCAGATGTAGCCCACTGGCACCTCAGTCGCCATGTTTGTATCAGAGTATGGGGAGCAGGGACTGCCTCTGTTATGAACTACATTGCCTGCTCTTTGATCACTTGTCTCTGGTGATGCAGCCTTACCAGGCCACAGAAGAAGAGGATCTCAGTCCTGCTGAGATTTGATAATCTATGGGCAGATGGCAAAGGAGGAGAACTCCCCTTTCTTTGGAATAGGGGAAGAGGATAGGGGAAGAAAAAGGAGGGAGGTTGGGACTAGGAGGAGCTGAGGGAGGGGCCTTCAATCAGGATATATAATGAATAAATTATGAAAAAAATTAAAATTAAGAAAAAGATAAGGACAGAGTGCACAGAATTTCATAAAAGAAGTAGGAAATAATAAGACATAGAGAGGACAGGAGCTCCACATGGAGAGCAATAGAACCAAAAAATCTGGGCACAGGGGTCTTTTCTGAGACTGATACTCCAACCAAGGACCATTGATGGAGATAACCTAGAACCCCTACACAGATGTTGCCCATGGTTGTGCAGTGTCCAAGTGGGCTCCATAGTAATGAGAACAGGGACCGACTCTGACATGAACTGATTGGCCTGTTCTATTATCACCTCCCCCTGAGGGGGAAGCAGCCTTACCAGGCCACAGAGGAAGACAGTGCAGCTACTCCTGATGACACCTGATAGAGCAGGATCAGAGGAAGGAGAGGAAGACCTCCCCTATCAGTAGACTTGGGGAAGGGTATGTGTGGAGAAGGGGGAGGGAGGGCTGGATTGGGAGTGGGAGGAGGGAGGGGGCCACGGGGAGATACAAAGTGAATAAAGTGTAATTAATAAAAATTAAAATAAAAAGTGATAAAAAAAGAAAAAGAAAAAAGATAAGAATTCAGTAAAAAAAATTCTGGTGTATGTTTTAAAGGAAACTACTCTGAGTAAGGAAAATGGTGAGTAGAATTAAGCAAGCTCAAGTTTTTATCCATATACTAAAAAGGTTTTCTGATAAGTGAGGTGGGGCAAAATTATGGAAATAATTAGACCACAAAATTGGAAGCACATATAAGTATGTGAATGATGAAATCGTCAACTTCTTTCCACATTATAATGCTTTGTCTCAACTGGTAACTTCAATGTTAAGTATGGACAAGCAATATTTTAATGCAAGCAGATGCTAAAACATCAACTGTATTAAAGAACCATGAACAAATAAACAAAACACAATAATTATTCAATGTTTGTTGCAGGTAATTTAGATCATTTGTTAAATGTTTTTTATATTTTTTTTATTTACTTTTTACTCATAATCATAAACTTAACTCTGCAATCCAACTAGCTTGGAGAGGGATGAAGAAAATGTGGAACCCAAGGAACTTCAGTAAGAGCTGACGTCCCAGGGTACTTTGAGCAAATGGTATGGGGGTGCTCTCCTGAGCTACAGAAGGAATGGTCCAGTGGGTAAGATGCCCGCAAGTCAAAAGAAGTAGTTTAGAGTTGTCCACAGTCGGAAATTGTGATCTTCTTTCTGGTCTTGCCATTCTTGGACCCAAAATGCTACAAGGCTTCCACAATGTTCATGCCTTCTTTCACCTTCCCGAAGACCACATGCTCACCATCCAGCCCCTCAGCCTTGGCAGTGCAGATTTAAGAACTGGGAACTGTTTGGTCCAGCATTTGCCATGGACAAGATGACAGGACCTGTATTCTTCAGGATGAAGTTCTCATCCTCAAATTTTTCCCCATAGATGGACCAGCCGCCAGTGCCATTATAGTGTGTGAAGTCAGCTCCCTGACACATGAATCCTGAAATAATTCTGTGAAAGGCTGAACCCTATATCCAAATCCATTCTCTCCAGTGTTCAGAGCATGCAAGTTTTTTTGCGGTCTTTGGAACTTTGCAAAAAGCTCGAAGGAGATGTGGCCCAAGGGCTGGCTATTGGCCTCGATTTTGAAAAGCATGGTGGGGTTGACCATGGCTGCAGCAAAAGGCTACAGGGGACAGCGGCGTCTGCAAAGCTGTTTTTTAATAATTTAATTGAGAATATTTGGGTCTTTTACTAGCACAGTACAAAACAATATTTCAAATTGATTTCCTATTCTTTGTTCTTTGTTCATGGCAAGAGTGTATGCATTATAATCTATCTTAAATGTTCTAAGAATTAAACTTTTTACTGATATTTCAAGAATTCACTCTACAGAAGTAAAGCAAGACAAAACTGAAGAAGCATCTGGAGTCTCTCCAGAGACACTAGAATGAATAATGGTACATTTAACAAGCCGTTGAAAGTACAGAAAATCAAAACAAAAACAGGATTATAGGAAACTAAACTAAAATAAACAAAACAAAACCCTTCTACACAAAAAGGAAACAATAGAATGAAGAAACATCTTACATAATGGGAGAAAGCATTTAAAAAAACACATCCGAGAAACAGTTGATATTCAGAATGTATAAAGGACCCCAAAAATTCAATAGCAAAACCCAATGAAAAAAAAATTATTGTTAAAAATGGGCAATAAACCAAACGAAACCAAACCAAACCAAACAAAACCATTTCTCAAAAAATGCATACAATTGTATCTTCAACACCTTTCCCCTGGTGAGGCTGCTTTACTAGACAACAGAGAAAGAGGATCTGGACAGTCCTGATGAGACCTGATAGACTAGGGTCAGATAGTAGGGAGGAGAACCTCCCCTATTAGTGGACTAGGGGAGGTACTTTGAAGGAAAGAGAGAGGGAGGTGAGAATGGGAGGAGATGAGAGAGGGGGCTACAGCTAGGATACAAAATGTATAAACTGTAATAAATAATAAAAGAAAAATGCATACAAGTCATCAACAGGTAAATGGAAAATGTGCAAAGCCATTTGTTTTCATAAGAATGCAAGTTGTACCCCAGTAAAAAAGGTTACTACCAAAAAGATAAAATGCAAATAAGGGCAAGAACACAGAGAAGGTGACATACATTTTTATACATCAAATTTTTAACTTATGAAAGTTTATTAATTCAGAGTTACCGCTATTATGCAATTGCTGTGAAGTTTTGGACTAGCTATACGTATGGTTTTCACTCTTCCAACGCTTACTCAGAGGACCAATACGCTATGGCTTCATTTTGAGATAGAAATGTATTGTCAAGTGTTTCTATTTGATTTTATTGCCCAATATACAGCAGGTTCTCAACAAATCTTCTTAAAATGAGGAAATAAATAAATATATGGATATGTAGAAACTGAAGAGTATGTTACAAGAATAATTATTTATAGGTCTACCTTTCCTGGTTTTATGGTGCACCCAATTTTTAGAGTCAAATCAAATGTCCAATACATTAACAGAATGAAAGAGAAATGTCACATATTTACCATTGTCTCAAAAGACATAATAGTTTTGAATATAATTCAATTCTCAGTATTGAAAAGCTCTTATTAACCTAAACATAATAGCAGATATATTAAATGTAAAAATATATCTACAAAATTCTATACCAAATATACTCAGTAATAAAATATTAAAAGATATCTCAAGGGATTTTAAAGAAGTAGTATTATTTCTTGACAGTAATATCAAATATTGTGAAGAAGGTACTTATGAAATGCAAGGTGAATAAATATGAAATGAAAGAAAAGAAGAAAATTTGTGTAGGTAAATGAAACATCTTCACAGTTAAAGAAAATGTACCATAATGTGTGTTAAGTTTACATGCCTGATTTACATGTATATATGTTTAGAAGTCATTTTATATTATATATAATAGTATGGTTATATATCAATTAAGTGTAGTTTTTAAAATAACTCTATGCACTCTATCTGATAATTGAATAAAATCTGAAACTACCCTGTTGTGTCTGAAAAACATGGATAGAATAATTCTAACAAAATACTTGGAAATCTAGTACAGGAAAGAAAAAGTACATTCACTGTAACCAATCTCAACTATTCCAGAGATAGGTCAACATACGCAATTAATTAAATGACTTGACAAAATGCATAAGATCATTTCAACAGATGTCTAAAATCTTTGACAAAATCTAACTTAAACAAAATCTAACTATTTTATGGATAGAAGTTGGAGACAAATACACAGCTCTTTCCCCCAAGGCCCAGAGAGTTTCAGGAAAGAGAGGATATAAAGATTTTAAGGGCCAGATGCAGTGAATAGCTTCAAGGAAAGTGTGTTTTTCAGACGTAATAGGGCAGTTGAATATATGAATTTACAGTGATTGTGACAGTTTGCATAAGGCCTACACAAGTCAAAACACCAACATACAAGAGGAAAGATGGCCATGAAATTCCACCCACAGCTGCGGAACTGTTGGCATTTGATAGCCATTGGAAGAGGGAGAGCTTTTAAAGGAAACTGAGCACCTTGTAAGTCAAGCACACTCCAGGGAAGCATCCTTATGAAAGCATATTTTGTCAACACAAAAACGGGCTTTGTTTTTTAAAGAGAGAGAAATATGAGGTTGGGTAGTTAGGGGTGTAGAAGTGGACCAAAAGTAGTTGAGCATAAAAGGGTAAATATAGCCAAAGTGTGTTATAAAGAAATTTTAAAGAATGAGTAGAAATAGTATTTTAAAATTGTCTAGAGACAGCAGAGTTACAAGGAACATACCCCAATAACATGAAGTGTATGTAAAACCACATCAACATTACCCTAAATTGTGAACAGCTCAGGGCAATGCCATTAAAAAAGAAATGAGAGAGGTCTGTAGACAGTTTCTACTCCTGTTCAATATAGTGATCAAAATCTTAACTGCCATAATAAGACAAAGGAAAGAAATAAAAGAGCTACACAATTTCTGTATCCACTCCTCAACTGAGAGTCATCTGGGTTGTTTCCAGCTTCTGACTATTACAAATAAAGCTGCCGCAAACATGGTTGAGAAAATGTTCTTATTTTATACTTGAGCATCATTTGGATATATGCCTAGGAGTGGTATAGCTGGATCTTGAGGTAGCACTATTCCTAATTGTCTGAGAAAGCACCAGACTGATTTCCAAAGTGGTTGTACCAGTTTACATTCCCACCAGCAATGGAGGAGGGTTCCCCTTTCTCCACAACCTCTCCAGCATGTATTGTCACTTGAGTTTTTTATCTTAGCCATTCTGATGGGTGTAAGGTGAAATCTCAGGTCATTTTGATTTGTATCTCCCTGATGACTAATTACATTTAACATTGCTTTACCTGTTTCTTTGCCATTCGATATTCCTCTACAGAGAATTCTCTGTTTAGCTCCGTATCCCATTTTTTAATTGGATTGCTTGATTTTTTGCTTTTTTAACTCCTTTAGCTCTTCATATGTTCTAGATATCAGCCCTCTGTCAGATATAGGGTTGGTGAAGATCCTTTTCCAGTCTGTAGGCTGTCGTTTTGTTATGATGACAGTGTCCTTTGCTTTACAGACGCTTTTCATTTTCATGAGGTCCTATTCATTGATTGTTGCTCTTAGTGCCTGTGTTGTTGTTGTTCTGTTCAGGAAGTTGTCTCCTGTGCCAATGAGTTCCAAGCTCTTCCCCAATTTTTCTTCTAACGGATTTAGCGTGTCTGGTTTATGTAGAGTCTTTGATCCACTTGGACTATAGTTTTGTGCAAGGTAATAAATGGGTATTAATAAATCAGTATCCAAGTGGGTTTTCTAATAAGGGGAACAGGGACTGTCTCTGACATGAACTCAGTGGCTGGTTCTTTGACTGTCTCCCCCTGACTGGTGAGCAAGGCTTTGCCATGCCACAGAGGAGGACAATGCAGCCAGTTCTGATGAGACTGGATAAGCTGGAGTCAGATGGAAGGGGAGGAGGACCTCCCTATTCGTGGACTTGGAGAGGGGCATAGGAGGAGATGAGAAAGGGAGGATGAGGTTGGGAGGGGAGAAGGGAGAGGGCTACAGCTGGGACACAATGTGAATAAACTGTAATAAATATAAAGATAAAATTTAATTAAAAAAAGAATTCAAATAATGAAATTTGCAGGCAAATGTTGGGAACTGGAAAAGATCATCCTGAGTGAAGTATCCCAGAAGCAGAAAGACACACATGATATATACTTACATCCTGAGTGAGGTATTCCAGAAGCAGAAAGACACACATGATATATACTTACTTGTAAGTGGATTTTAGACATATAATATAGAATAAATATACTAAAATCTGTACACCTAAAGAAGCTAATCAAATGAGGACTGTGGGTAAGATGCTCAATCCTCATTCAGAAAGGAAAACCAGAAGCACATCGGAAGAAGGAGAAACAGGAAACAGGACAGGAGCCTACCACAGAGGGCCTCTGAAAGACTACCCTGCAGGGTATCAAAGCAGATGTTGAAACTCATAGCTAAACTTTGGGCAGTGTGCAGGGAATCTTATGAAGAAAGGGGGAGATAGAAAGACCTGGAGGGGACAGAAGCTCCATAAGGAGACAACAGAATCAAAAAATCTGGATACAGGTGTGTTTTCTGAGACTGATACTCCAATCAAGAACCATCCATGGTGATAACCTAGAACCCCTGCACAGATGTAGCCCATGGCAGTTGAGTGGGCTCTCCAGTAATGGGAACATGGACTGTATCTGACATGAACTCGGTGGTCTGTTCTTTGATTACCCTCCCTTAGTTGGGGGCAGCCTTACTAGGCCACAGAGAAATACAATGCAGCCAGTCCTGATGAGATCTTATATATTAGGGTCAGATGGAAGGGAGGTGGACCTGCCTTCTCAGTGAACTGGGGGAGGGGCATGGGTGAAAAAGAGGGAGGGATGGTGGGTTTGGGAGGATATGAGGGAAGGAGGCTACAGGTAGGCTGAAAAGTGAAAAAACTGTAATTAATAAAAATAAATCAAAAATATTACAAAAAAGAAAACAAAAAAATGACACCACATTCTGGGGAGAGAGATAAACTTTCATTTGTTGTTAGTCAGAGTAACACTGTTACAGCAACTATGGAAACTAGTGTGGATATAAAAACAAAACAAAAACCTGGAGATAGAACTACTATGTGATCCAAAAACACATTCCTGAATGTGTAACCCAAAGATTGCTCCTTATAATAGAGATAATATGGTCAATGCCTCTCTCTTAGCAGTAGATGTAAAATGAAATTGGCTTTAGATACTTAGAATGGATATGAAAACATGGTACATAGACAAAATGAAATTTAATTCTTCTCTGAAGAAAAATTAAATTTAGGGAATTTATAGTTAAGTAGATGAAACTGAAAAATGTATTGATTGAAACAACCCAAGCACAGAAACACAAAGTCTGTCTTTTCCCTCATATGACAATCCCAGCTTTGAATATCTAATGTTGTGTGTTCACCTTATACTTGTAGAAGTAAAGAAAATAGAAAAGACCATTAAAGGAAAAGCCTCAAGGGTGGTGAATAGCAGAACATAGGTAATTATGACAGTAGACAGATAGACTACTAGCTATTCAAAGGTCTAAGCAAGAAGATACTGAGGAATATGGGAGATGATGGGATAAAGGCCAGGATAATGAATGGTGTCCTGAAGCACCATACAGATGTTTACAATATTGTAACGAAATTAAAAAATATATATTTATTTTGAAAAGCATTCAGTGTCTGGGTTGCAATGACTCCTTATAATTTTTTTGGTTAGGAAGATCCCCAAGATCCCCCAAACAATACAAGCTTGCTATTCTTAGTCTCTGCCTTGTAGAATCAAATAAACTTATGGCTAAAGAGACCAAGTACCTTGGACACAAGTTAAGGAAAAACCAAGCTGGAAGTGCATTCAAAGCTTCCTACTTTCTAACTAACATTTATACTCCTGGGAAGTTCTATGAGGAATTCTGGAAAAGAAAATTCTTCAATGGTCTTTTCAGCTATGAATCTTACTATCAATGAGCCCAATTTGGGTCAGCAAAATATGACCATTTGTGTAAATGACACTACTGTTTCAGGGTTAACAAACTGCATTCTGATTGGGTTTACCTGGGTTAAAAAGAAATCTGTGGCAGAGGAGATTGCGGCCCTAAAGTGGAACATAATACTCTTGTTTTAGCAAATTGCTCCATCAACAAGCTTCATTTACATATTTTTGTTAGGATTTATAAACAAATGCTACCCTTAGCCATAATCATAGAAGCTTTTCATTCCAATAAATGGTGGTGGCTTTGGAGACTCTATTGCACAGTGCTGAGAGTAAATGATGGATGGGTTCTCTATCCCTAAATGGATATATATAGCAGTCAGAGAATGCTGTGGAAAGGGGATTAGAAAGATTCAAAGAAATTTGCTGGAAGATAAGAGAAAAGTTGCAAAATGTATTCTAGGAAACAAATAACTATTTCAATAAATTATTCACAGCAGTTGTAGATTCCTACCCTGGGTCTGCAAAAGAATGGGCATGACATCAGTCAGGAAATAATGGTAAAGCACTCATTAATTCTTGCTGCTAAATTATTTATGGCTGATAGTTTCAAGGAGAGGAGAAATCGTAGTCTTCCATTGTGTATCCACTGATGATACCACCACGATTATTCCAAGAAAAGGTCACACATATGGCACTGGTTAAATGGAATGTGTTTGAAAACAAAGCCAAAACTCATGAATATGGAAAATTCACTAGTAGAGATGAATAGAAATGATAATAATAGGGATGTGAGGGAGATAAAACAGGGTAGGAGAGAGAGCAATCAGAAAACATTACACACATTGATGAAACTGTCAAATGAAAAAATTAATTAAGAAAATCTAACACATAAAGCTAACATCTATATAAACATACTAAAATCTGCACACCTAAAAAAGCTAAACAAGAAGGAGGACCTGGAGTAAGATGATCAATCCTCAATTCGAAAGACAAATAGGATGGACATTGGAAAAAGGAGAAAACAAGAAACAGGACAGGAGCCTACCACAGAGGGCCTCTGAAAGACTCTGCCTAGCAGTATATCAAAGCAGATGTTGAGACTCATAACCAAACTTTGGGCAGAGTGCAGAGAATCTCATGAAAGAAGGGGGTGTGTTGGTAAGACCTGGAAATGACAGAAGCTCCACAAGGACCAAATATATCTGTGCACAGGTCTTTTCTGAGAATGATTCTCCAACCAAGGACCATTCATGGATATAACCTAGAACCCTTGCTCAGATGTAGTTCATGGCAACTCAGTATCCAAGTGGGTACCCTAGTAAGGGGAACAGGGACTGTCTCTGACATGAACTCAGTGGCTGGCTCTTTAACCCACACCTCCACCAGAGGGAGGAGCATCCTTGCTAGGCCACAGAGGAAGACAATGCAGCCAGTCATGATGAGACCTGATAAATTAGTGTCAGATGGAAGGGGAGGAGGACCTCCCCTATCAGTGGACTTAAAGAGGGGCAGGGAGGAAATGAGGGAGGGAGGGAGGGTGGGGTTGGGAGGGAATGAGGAAGGGGGCTACAGATGGGATACAAAGTTAATAAAATGTAATTAATGTAAAAAATTAAAAATTTAATTAAAAAAACAAAAAACCTAATATCTACTTCACACAACATTCATTGGTGTACACAGAAAGATGATAAATTAAACAGCATAATAAACTATTTATTTATTCAATTACATGTATATGTATGAATATATGTACATATGAGTACATCTAAAGATGTACTGGATGCCCCAGAGCTGAAGTTACAGGTAGTTATGAGCTTCTTGATGTGAGGGCTATACAGAAATTCATATCTTTAACATGAGCAGTTAAAGATCTTAGCCTCTGAGTGATCTCCTAGAATACAGTTAGCATTTTATAACATATTAGTTTTTTGCACACATATACAAGAATTTAAAACAATACAAAATACAAAATCATGTATAAGGGATACTTGTTGGCAAAAAAGAAAGGTTTCAGTAAAAGAGGGACAATAATACAGTAATAAGGAGTGAGAAAACCTGAAATTCATTATATATCATTATGAAAATTCAAAGAGTAAAAGTAAAAACCAAATATTCCTAAATATTCCCAAAAGTCTACTGGAAAACAATTCATGTATTTTTTAATAATTGTTTTTAGATATTTACACATATCATATTTGTTATAGACTGTTTCTCACACATACAAAATAATTCTTTTGTAGTTATTTTTGTTAAATATTAATTACAACATTTAAAAGGTGTGGCATATTTAATGCCAATCTTAAATTGCATTTTACATAAAAGCTATAAATTTGTGGTATTTATTGTCTCTTAAAAATTAAAATAATCCATTTAGAAACACTTTTAAACATATTCTTTTGCTAACAGTTTTTGTTTTCTTGGCAAAAAATTTAAAAGTTAGTTTTTAAAAGGTGGATTTTCCCCTATGCATAGCCTTTATGAAAACAACTAAAGTTGACTATATATTTATTTTCTTCCAATAATTGACTTTCTTTTATTTTAAACTATTTTAACATTACTTTATTCTAAATAAATTAATTCTGTATAATCCTAAATAAATTATTCTCTGAGAATGAAATAAATTATATCCTTCATAACCTCTTTTATGTACTTCAATTTAGAATAAGGTGTGATGTTTCTTTCGCGTTGATGGGTTTTAGTTTACTCTATGCCATTCCTTGAAAATAAAATAAAATACTCCTTATTGCATTCCTCTAGCAAACAGGTGGTTTAACTTCTGTAATGTCAAGGTGACAGTCACCCAACCACAATCAACTCTTGAATCATGTGCAGTAGAAAAATAACATCTGTAAATTAACTCTAACCATCTTGACAAAATGAAGCAGGTGCTCATATTAGCATTTATAAAGCAGAGAAATTCATCTGCAGAAAGTTGATTTACAGTAATTTTAACCTGATTTATTCTTCATTATAAGTAAGTGCACTACCCAAGAGATATGTGAATCATGATACTTAGTGAAATAAACATATTTAGAAGATTAGAATCATGCAGACAATCTGTTGTTACTCGCCCTGGGCAAGGTTCTGCAGAAATGAGCTACTTTGCTTTAACTGTACTGATGTATATCTGTCAATAGCAGTGTCTTGTTTTTACATAGCTCTTAAGAGCACTACAATTATGGAAGACTATAAATTTTTATTGATGGCATGCAATTAGGTTTTCTATAGTGCCCTAAAAGACATTTTAACTAAGGTAGGATATGTTTTTGTGCAAGTACATGGTTATGAACAAACATATATAATTGCATTATATATGCATCTATTACATTTATAGTACCTTATCTATGTATTTTGTGTATGTAAACTTATATAAAATATGTGTAACTATTAAAATATTTTATGTAATACATAGCAACATAGGCAGAATTCTTTTTTGTTTATATAGAAAAATATTGGAAACAATTTAGGGTATGCACAAATGGTTAAACAATTACTGTTATTTGATAGAAGAGAATATGCAGTTTTAAGTGAACTCTTCAATATGTATATATAATAACAGTGAAGTAATTATCCAATGTTTTATTAATTTAAGATACATTTTGTTTAAAAGTCACACATGTGTATTGTGTATTTGGGGAAGAGTTCCCTTCATTCCCACTGTTTCCGTTCTTCCCTCATCCACCCACCCATCTTCGTCCTCCCCTTCACAGATATTTTGTGGGTGAGAGTGAAACCATCGACTACCCAACTAGCATGGGTAGTTCTCAGGGCTTTGCCCCAATAAAACTGACTCTTCCTTCCCCAGCAACCATCAATAGCACCTGAGATGAGGGTGGGATTTTATGGAATCTTCTGATTACATGCCAGGATTTTTGGATTTTTGACTGAACTTGATCTTCTCCAACTCCTGTGCTTGCAGTTCCAGCCTATGTGGCTTCAGCTTCGCTGTCATGTCGAGTAAATACTGTTTCACCACAGGCATCTTCTTCTTCTGGCTCTTACTTTTTTTTTTAAACACTCAGATCTTACAATCTTACCATCTTCTCTCCCATGATCCCTGAGCTTCATGAAAAGGGCTTGTGATGTAGACATTCCATTATATTTCTCATTCCACAGCCTCTTACTCTACACAGTGAACAGTTGTGGTCCTCAGTATACTTACTAATTATCTTCTTGCCAGGTTAGTTGTTATGGAAGCTTCTAGAGTGCACAGCTGGGGAAGACCGATGATTACTTTTCTACCTTGACAGCGTAGATAGAAGCTTCCAGCACTCTGAAAGCTAAACAACAAAGATGAGGCTTCCATGTTAGTAGCAGCTTGATTCATTAGTGCTCTATGACCCAAGTATGTCTTGTCTTCACTAATAAAGCCTTTCACCAAAGCACAGTGGCAAAAGCCTGTAATATTTGGAGTCTATGGGACTCCACCAACCCCACCTGGTCTAGACCTTTTATTTCATAATCTTTGTTGTCAGGAAGAGGTATTGTCCAATGTAATATGATAATTCCATTGAAATAATTTTTGTGTATCTATGCAGACATTTTTACAAGGTTTCCATAGTAGTAAGTCTCCATTGGATTTTCCAGAGGTCTTCACTCTCTCTTCTTCCTCATTTTCCCCACCACATTGAAATCTTGTTCGACTATTTCTCATTACCACTGCATAACACTTGCATTCGATGACCCTTCCCTCAAACTTCACCCCCTGGTATGATCCCTTTAAATTCTCTAGTTTATGTGGTTAGTCCAATTTAAATATAAAAATCTAAAGATTGAAAGACACTGTACCTCTCTTGGCGTCAGTTATCTTGCTGCAGATAATTACTAGTTCTGCCCATTTAGATGTTACATCAGTCACTTTTCCATTGCTGTGATAGAACTCCACCACCAACTTTATTTTATATTTATTTATTTTATCGTATAAATATATTTATATTTAATTTATCAAAGAAAGATTATATTTGGTTCATGGTTCCAGAAGAAGAGTCGCATGGGAGGTGTGGGGACATGGCAGTAGACCGCTGGAGCAGGAAGCTGAGAGATTACAGCTTTGCCTTCAAACATTAGGCGGAAGAGCAAAGTGGAAGTGAGGGCCAGACTTTGAAGTCTGGATCCCTGTCCCGGGGACAAACTTTCCTCAGCAAGGCTGTAGGTTGTCTACAAACAGCATCACCAATAGGGGACCTCGTATTGAAATACCTGAGAATAGAGGAGATGTTTCCTATCTAAATAGTTCATTTCATTATTTGGTCTCCATAGGATCATGTACATATCATAAAGCAAATTGTATCTAGTACAAATTTAAAAGTCTAATAGCATTTCATAATCTGAAAATATTAATTTAAAAGTCCAAAGTCTTTTTTTGAGATTCAATTAAATCTTTTAGCTACAGCTCTTTGTAAACCAAAAAAAGTTTAAATACATATTTCCAATATACAACAACATAGAACATACATTCTCATTCCAAAAGCGAAGAATGGAGGCAGAGTGAAAAAATATCAGGCCACAATAAGACCAAAACGCAAAAGGAAATACATCAAGTTTTTTAGCCCCATGCTCTGTGTCTGGTACTGTGTGTGTGTGTGTGTGTGTGTGTGTGTGTGTGTGTACAGGTGTGGTGAGAGAAATCACATGGAGTTGAGTTAGTAGGGAGGTCAGTAGAATACACAGAAAGTTGGAGAAGAGAAAAATATAATTGTAATATATTTTATAGAATTCTAAAAATATAAATAAATCATAAAAGGGGACTTAGATTTCAAAGAGCTTAGACTATTTTGTCATTCAGTCATTTTGCCTGTAGCATACATATTTCTCTTCAGCTAATTCCACTCCTTTATATAGCTATTTGTGGAAAATATTCAATGGCTCTGGAATCTATCGAAACCCTAGCTTAACTTTTTTTTTTTTTTTTAAATATGGTCCCACTTTTAAGCCCTGACTGGTCTGGAACACATTCTGTGCTCCAAACTGTCCTGAAATTCTGATTACTCCTCAACATCATGAGTACTGTCATGCCAAGTATGTCTGACACACTTAAGTCATGTAGAAATTTTAAAGTGACACTTCTTGCTTTATATTGAGGCCGGTTTCATAGGTTTTAAACTTGCTGTGTTAATTATACATTCATGCTGTTTATCCTGAGGGTTCAATATAAACTCAAGTCTAGACCTCTCTAGCAGAATGTGAATGAGAGTCACCTTGACTAAAAGTTGAAAGACAGCCTTTCCAGGAACCACAAATATAGGCTGTGCAAGATATGGAGATACTACAGGATAGAATTCTAAAAACAATAAAGCAGACACCAGGGGACTGAGCAGCACAAAGTTTTTTTTTTTTATATTTCTAGTAAGATTTACTAAATGTCAACAAATTTATTATGATTTGTCTATATCTTTCTGACTGTTCAATTCCCCAGGATAATTTATTCACATCCTTTGCATTTCTTAGTTTTCTTTTTCTCCGAAGTTGAAGAGTGTTTTTACTATCACCATTATTCATTCAGTTTTCCAGAAAAGTAACTCTTAGGAAAGCAGGACAAACACTACATCCAAAATACTGTTTTGCTTTATTTTGTTACAAAAACTATAGATAGAAAAAACAAAGCAAACCCCAAAACTACTATAACGTGGTTGGCCCTACCAGTCTCAATTCTGACACCTACACGGGGCTCAGTAGGTAGGAAGGGATACTTGTGTAGAACCTTGATGACCCAAGTTCAATTCCCCAGTCCCACAAGTGGCCAAAATAAACTGTTTACTTGAGAGTTCTCAGAAAATCAGACATGAGATCACACACACACACACACACACACACACACACACACACACACACACATACACACACACACACACACACACACACACACCTGTCAGGGCTATGTTTGCTTTTATTCCTTTTACCAACTTTTAACTGAATTAAATAGGTTAACTAATTTTAACTTACTCAGATGTTTCAATATTATAGGTTCTAGTTTAGTATTTAGTATTTTCAAGTATAATATTTCAGCTTATGAACAAACATGCAGCATTACTTGTATTCTGTATTTTGGCACAGCAGATCAGCCTGATAGGTTTTACAAATATTTTTAGGTAATAAATTTATACACATTAACATATACCAAGGGATTTCACCAAATTTATTTCTTATCAACATGCCTTTTAGTACTAAATTTAAGTTGCTTTAACCTTGAGTTAAGGAAGAATTCTGTTTTACTATTGTAGTTAGTACTAATACTATTTTTAAACTATTACATTTGTTTGTTTGTTGTGTGTGTGCATATGTGCATATGTGCATTTCATTTCACAGTGCGAGAGCAGAGGTTAAAGTCCATCCTCTCTCTCTACTATTTGGATTTCGGATACTGAATTTGGGTCATCAGGCTGGGCTGCAAATGCCTTTACCTGCTGAGCCATCTCAGCAGCCCATTTGTGGTCATTTGATTATCAGTCCTTACCATTCTGTTTTTCTCTAAAATATGTGTTATTTTCTACAATATTTGTCATTTTGCTGCTTATTTTACTATTTTATCTTTAAGTTTCTCAAATAAAACAAACACATTTATAAAATTTTTAGCTTCTTTCATGTTGTTTTTTAATTTTAAGATATATCTATATCTATCTATCTATATATATCTATATATATCTATATCTATATATATATCAGCGAGCCAGTCATTGAGTTCATGTCAGAAATAATCCTTGTCTCCCTTACTAGGGAACCCACTTGGATACATCGAGCAGGGGTTTTAGCTTATATCCATGCATGGTCCTTTGTTGGAGAAACAGTCTCATAGAAGACCCCTGTGCCCTGATATATTTGGTCCTTGTGGAGCTCTTATTCCTTCTAGGTTGTACTAACTCCCCCTTGTTTCATATGATTCCCTGCACTCTGCCCAAGGTTTGGTTATGAGTCTCAGCATCTGCTTTGATACACTGCTAAGAGTCTTTCAGATGCTCTCTGTGGTAGGCTCCTGTCCTGTTACTTGTTTTCTCCTACTTCCAATGTCAATTCCCTTTGTCTTTCTAGGTGAGGACTGATCATCTTATCCCTGGTCCTCTTTCTTGTTTATCTTCTTTAGGTGTACAGATTTTATTATGTTTATCCTATTTTATAGGTCTAATACTCACTTATAAGTGAGTATGTGTGTCTTTCTGCTCCTAGGATACCTCACTCTGGATGATCTTTTCTAGATCCCACAGTTTGCCTACAAAATTAATGATTTCCTTGTTTTTAATTGCTGAGTAGTATTCCATTGTGTAAAAGTGCCACAATTTCTGTATCCATACCTCCATTGCTGGACATCTGGGTTGTTTCCAGGTTCTGGCCATTACGAATAAAGCTGCTACAAACATGGTTGAGCAAATGTCCTTGTTGTGTACTTGAGCATCTTTTGGATATATGCCTAGGAGTGGCATAGTTGGATCTTGAGAATTCTCTATAGAAGAATATAGAATGGCAGAGAAACACTTAAAGAGATGCTCAACATCCTTAGCCATCAGAGAGATGCAAGTCAAAACGACTCTGAGATTCCACCTTACACCCATCAGAATGGCTAAGATCAAAAACTCAAGTGACAACACATGCTGGAGAGGTTGTGTAGAAAGGGGAACTCTCCTCCATTGCTGGTGGGAATGTAAACTTGTACAACCACTTTGGAAATCAATCTGGCATTTTCTTACACAATCAGGAATACTGCTTCCTCAAAGATAAATTTTAAAAAAGAAAAAAATTGTACTCTATGTGAAGTCTATTTTCTCACACTAGCTTCTATGCCTAATCTGAAGGACCTTGCTTACAACTCTTTCATTGAATTTCATTAGAAATTTAAAATCCCAACAGACTACAAATTTGTAGCAAATATCTTATAACCATTGTATTAGAATACATCAGAGTTCTTGCTTTAATAACTTAACACACTGTTGCAGTATAATAATTTTGCATTATATATACAATAAAATGCTTAATATTGATCATTATTTTATGTATATTATCCAATATCAGAAGTTTTATTAGTGGTACTTAGTGAAGACAATGATCTAAATAATAATGACCAAGTTTATACTCATGTATTTCCTCAACATTTATACTAATAGATACAATTGTAGTGCACTCAATAATGTTTCCAGAGTACTTTTCTGATATATACATAAATACATGCATTTGAATAAAAATTCTCTAAAATGAAGATAATCAAAGATTTTATCATTTGGTTGTGGTAACTTCTGGATTTAAGTGCTCTGATCAACATGTAATAAACAGTAGATATTAGTATAGGATCCAAAGAATAGAGGACGACATAGAATAATTTTTGGGTGCTGAGGCAAGTATTACTTGGGATATATATGTAGAATGCATTAACATGAAAAAAAATGAAGAAAAGTATATCCTTATGCTTTAAGTAAGGGCCAAGATTGTACTAATACTCACTTTTGTAAATAGTTTCCAGGTATTTTAAATTTCTCAGTCCTGTGTGCATGTGTGTGTGTGTGTGTGTGTGATGTGTGTTGCTAGGGATGTGTCAAGAGCTAGGCAATTACTAGGCATGCAGTCTTATATATATTAACTATGGCAATTTCTTACTTTTGTTTTTCTTTTGTTTTTCCCTAGAACCCAAGGATCTTTTAACTTAAGCTTTTTATCCCATCTGTCTTTATCAGAAAAGTTGAGCACTGATATAGAAAATAATATTTGGAATGTTAAATCACAGAGTAGTCTGTGCTGGCTAGTCTTATCACTTTCTCTTTCTCTTTGCTTTCATCCTATTTCTTCCTTCTTTTCCTCCTTTCTCTCCCCTACAAGCATTGAACCATTCTATGGTGTTTGTTTTATGAACCACTATGCAGGTCTTGGAAATAAAGGATATACACATAATGGGTGAGAACAATTATTTAAGATTGTACTGGCTGGCTTTGTGTCAACTGGCACAAGTTAGAGTCCTCAGAGAGGAGGGAGCCCCAGCTGAGGAAAAGCCTCTGTAAGATCAGGCTATGAGACATTTTTTTTCAATTAGTGATGAGTAAGGGAGGGCCCAGCTCATGATAGGTGATACCATCCAGGGCTGGAAGTCCTGGCTTCTATAAGAAAGTTTATTGGGCAAGCCATGGAGACTAACCTAGCAACAAGCACCCCTCCATGATCTCTGCATCGGCTCCTGACTCCAGGTTCCTGGCTTGTTTGAGTTCTTGTCCTGACTTTCTTGATGATCAACAGTGATATGTAAGTGAAGTGTAAACCAAATAAACTTTCCCCATCCCAACTTGATTTTCTTTTTTTTTAATTTTATTTTTCTCATTAGTTACATTTTGTTAATTCTGTATCCTATCCTCATTCCCTCCCCAATCCCACCCTCCCTCCCTCATCTCCTCCCTGCCCCTTTCCAAGTCCACTGATAGGGGAGGACCTCCTCCCCTTTCATATGACTCCGTTTTGTCAGGTATTTTCAGGACTGTCTGCAAAGTCCTCCTCTGCGGCCTAACAGTACTGCTCCTCCCTTGGGAGGTGGGGAGGTCAAAGAGCCAGTCATTGAGTTCCTGTTAGAAATAGTCCTTGTTCCCCTTACTATGGGAAACCAATTGATTGCTGAGCTATCACGGGTCACAGCCAAGCAGAGGTTCTAGGTTTTATCCTCTCATGGTCTTTGCTTGAGTATCCATCTCAGAAAAGACCCTATGCCCAGATATGTTTGGCCCTTGTGGAGCTCCTATCCTTTCTACATCAAACTCCCCTTCTTTCATATGATTCCCTGAACTCTGCAGAGGGTTTGGTTATGAGTCTTGGTATCTACTTTGGAACACTGCTAGGTAGAGTCTTTCAGATGCTTTCTGCCGTAGACTCCTGTCATACCTTCAATGCATATCCCATCTGTCTTTCTAAATGAGGATTGATCATCATACCCCGTGTCCGCTTTCTTGATTATCTTCTTTAGGTGTATAGATTTCATTATGTTTATCATATCTTCTAGGTCTATATAAGCGAGTATGTTCCATGTTTGTCTTTCTCCTTCTGGGATACTTCACTCAGAATGATCTTTTCTAGATCCCACCATTTGCCTGCAAATTTCATGATTTCCTCCTTTTTGATTGCTGAGTAGTATTCCATTGTGTAAAAGTGCCACAATTTCTGTACCCAGTCCTCTGTTGATGGACATCTGGGTTGTTTCCAGGTTCTGGCTATTACAAATAAAACTGCTACAAACATGGTTGCGCAAATGTCCTTGTTGTGTACTTGAGCAAATTTTGGGTATATGCCTAGCAGTGGTATAGCTGGGTCTTGAGGAAGCACTATTCCTAATTGTCTTAGAAAGCGCCAGATTGACTTCCAAAGTGGTTGTATGAGTTTACATTCCCACCAGCAATGGAGGAGGGTTCCCCTTTCTCCACAACCTCTCCAGAATGTGTTGTCACTTTAGTTTTTGATCTTGGCCATTCTGATGGGTGTAAGATGAAATCTCAGGGTCGTTTGGATTTACATTTCCCTAATGGCTAATGACTTTGAGCATTTCTTTAAGTGTTTCTCTGCCATTCTATATTCCTCTACAGAGAATTCTCTGTTTAGCTCCGTTCTCCATTTTTTAATTGGATTACTTGGTTTGCTGCTTTTCAGCTTCTTTAGTTCTTTATATATACTGGATATTAGCCCTCTGTCAGATAAAAGGTTGGTGAAGATTCTTTCCCAATCTGTAGGCAGTCGTTTTGTTTTGATGATGGTGTCCTTTGCTTTACAGAAGCTTTTCAGTTTCATGAGGTTTCATTTATTGATTGTTGCTCTTAGAGCCTGTGCTGTTGGAATTCTGTTCAGGAAGTTGTCTTCTGTGCCAATGAGTTCTACGCTGTTCCCCACTTTTTCTTCTAAAAGATTTAGTGTATCTGGTTTTATGTTGAGGTCTTTGATCCACTTAGACTTTAGTTTTGTGCAGGGTGATAAATGTGGATCTATTTTCATTTTTCTGCATGTAGAAAAATGAATCCAATTAGACCAGCACCATCTGTTGAAGATGCTATCTTTTTTTCCATTGAATGGTTTTGGCTGCTTTGTCAAAAATCGAGTATTCATAGGTACATGGGTTTATTTCTGGGTCTTCTATTCGGTTCCATTGATCCTCCTTTCTATTTCTATGCCAATACCATGCAGTTTTTATTACTATTGCTCTGTAGTACAGCTTGAGATCGGGGATGGAGATACCTCCACATGATCTGTTGTTGTACAGGGTTGTTTTGGAGATTCTGGGTTTTTTGTTTCTCCATATGAAGCTGAGAATCTTTTTTTCAAGGTCTGAAAAGAATTGAGTTGGTACTTGATTTTCATTCATAATGTTTCATCACACCAATAGAAACACTAACTCAGCAGAGGGCTGTTCCTATGGAAGGGATCAGACTCACCTCACATCCTGTCTAGGACATTTACTAAGGTGGTAAATTCCTGGTAGCCTCAAGGCTGTTCCAGACAATATGTTGAATTTCCTCAATTATGGTCTTAAATTTTATGAGCATCTTTAATAATCAGTTTAACTCGGAGACCTCTCCCATCTAACATTTACAAATGTAGGTAATTGTGTGTTTGTGTGTGTGTGCTCATGCGCACCAAAGGACCAGCTGTTCTCCTGAGGAAAAGGTGTGTGCTCTTGGGCTGGGAAGATGACTCAGTGGGCAAAGTGCTTGCTCTGAAAGTGTGAAGGCCTGAGCTTTGATCATTGGCTCACAAAATTAGCTGAGTGATGTCTTGGTGATGTTTTGAAATTATATTACCATATATCTTTCATATGCCAGTTAATTTTATTTCTTGATAGATAATATAATGTTTATGAGCTTGAATGGATTTATTTTCAAGCTAGATATTTGTATATTTGTTGTTAGTGTTTAACAGTATTTTCATTCATGAATCACATAGCTATGCAAGGTGGAAAAACACTTAGGATTAAATTTTGTCTGACTGTTCTTGAGACGATATGAACAAATGTCAGTTTGTACCATAGAGAGCACTAATTATGGACCAAAGAAACAACTTTAACCATCTAGTTTGGTGAATCACCTAGGGGTTACTCACAGAGACATCCATTACTGCATAGGTTAGGACTCAGAAAGCTTTCTTAAAACAGCAGCAGATGAAGAGGCCTCTACACTTGCAGGCATCTCCAAGGAATAGTGTCTGTCCTGTCTCACTGCACTTTTTATGACTTATGTAGCATTTTTCATAAGAGCATTGTGATACTGTCTGAGCTTCCTGTTTCTTATAAGACAAGTTTGCTTCTGAATATTGTAAATTTTATTTTCTTTCTGTGCCTGGTGAGCTTCCTTCAGTTCCTCAAGAGACGATATTTTAACTATGAGTAAATAGCTACATTACTACCCCTTTTTACAGCTTCTGAATTCTTTCTATATATTATCAGAGTCTTAGAAGGAATGATGTGTTTGAGAAATTAATTTTTACCATTGATGCAGAATATGGCCATGGCAACATTCACTAATCCTCAGAAATTTGACCCATTTTGCATCTCCACAGTAATATTACCATCCACCACAGAAAATATAAAAAAAAAATAAAATTCCTTTCCACTGAGGCTAAGAGCAGCAGTCATCTATGTGAATAAACACAGCAGATGGAAGGCAGCTTGATAGACACAAGGTATGTATCTAACAACAAACCAAATGTCTGGAAGTAGATTTCTTACTATCATCTCAATGTCCTTCCCTGTCGAAGATTTTTATCCTAAGTTACAATATGAAATGTGATTTCTTTCTAGTGGAACAGACCTGGAATCCAATTATGAAAATAGTCAGTTGCCATCACAAAAGTCCTGATACATTTTGACTGACATTTGCTAATGTAGCATACAGGGTCCCATCCAAGCACTTCTCTTATATACATTTCTCCTCCAGTGGCCTTTAGAGTGACTTATGCCACCATGGAAATCATCCACAAGGGTTGGAACAACCCATTCATTCTTGGGTTGTTCTTGATCTCTCCTTGGCCTGTAGCCAGAGCACATGGGTGTTCTCAAGTCTAAGGTTGTATTCTTTAGTTCTGCTCATGTAATCCACAGAAGTGACAATAACAGATTGTAGGACCTTAGGGGCCTTGCAACTCACTGGGAATAACCTACCCTTGGCACTGAGATAAAAATATATCTAAAAGTGCATGACTCCTGGGAAAGTCTTTTTCATCATGCAGAAGCATCTTCACCATACATTGTGACTGCTATTTTTAATTGTCTTCCAGATGCTTTTTGAAATCTGTAAGACTTTCTAAGTTTAGTATTATATAATAAAACTTATATAATAAATATAGACACTGTTGTAGGATCTCATAGGATCTAGTCATGTTCCAAACAATTGGCAAGTAGTTTTGGAATTCAACAATCGAGAGGATACAGAATAAAATAAGAAAAAAATCAAACAATAACAGTGATAAACATCAGAAGAGTTTAACACATGACCTCTATCAGTTATTTTCTCAAAAGAACAATATTGGGTTCCATGTGTACATGCAGCTGGGACTACTTTTTTTTTTTTAACTCTCAGTAGTCATTTTCTATGAGCTGTCACACTTCGTCATAATGGAATTGAACTCTGGGGCCTCTGCTTCACTCCCAACCACTAGGCTTGATGTGCACCCTGCGTTGCTGGGTGGAGTGTGGAGACAAAGGGGGCAGGGTCATGTACTATGTGTTATTTAATCCATCTGCCTAGTTCTGACAGGTCAGCAGAGTGACTGTCCCCTCTCACCCTCACTTGGCTACTGAAAGTGAGCTAGACTGGCATTCTCTACCCCCAGGATACTTATTCCTTTTTTTCATCTGGTGTTTGAGCCATTTTTCAGGTTTTGCAGCTTCCCAGAGTCTCATTATCACAGTGTTTAGCTTACTGCCAACCATTTTCCTAGGAGTACTGGTTTGATATAAATTCTACTGTTTGTTCCAAGTGAACCAGATGAGCCTCATTTGCTTTTTTTTTTTTGTTTTGTTTTCTTTTGTTTGTTTTTTGGGTTTTTTTTTTTTTTGTCTTTTCTTGAATGCTTTAGAACCTTATGAACAAAATTACATGCCTGATCTAAATTACTAAGATCTAGCTGCTTCCCCTTACTTTGAAGCTC
Organism: Psammomys obesus; assembly: GCF_907164565.1. Taxonomy (NCBI): domain Eukaryota; kingdom Metazoa; phylum Chordata; class Mammalia; order Rodentia; family Muridae; genus Psammomys; species Psammomys obesus. The sequence continues at coordinate 27,279,335 of NW_026596069.1, forward strand.
TTATCCCATAGTGGGGCTCTGAAATGTCACTGACATTCTATGCAAATCCTATAGTCCTTTTAACTAAGCTTCTTTCTTAACTTTCCTGTGAATGCTGTCCTCGCAGGCCTAGTTTCTTTGTCATTGAACACCGTATTTTCATACCCAATTCTCTTGGGTCAATGTTTGCCTTTCATGGGAACTTCACCAGTTATAACCATATGTCTCCAATAAAAATTTATATGAGACAACTACGTGTCTCATATAAATCATGAGATTATGCTGAGTTGATTAAAAAGAGGGATGGATGGTTACATTTCTAATTTGTCCACTTCTGTCCATACAGATTGATCCTATGCTCACCTACCCCAGATTATTCTTAGTCTGTGATGGGATCTTTTATTTCTTTTTTTAAAAATTTTATTTATATTTTTATAAATTGCAGTTTATTCACTTTGTATCCCCGCTGTAGCCCTCCCTTACTTATCTTAAGAATCATTCCCTGTCAGAGAATCCCTGTTTCCTTTACTAGGGAACCCACTTGGATACTGAGCTGCAATGGGCTACATCTGAGCAAGGGTTCTATGTTATCTCCATGCATGGTCCATGGTTGGAGTATCAGTCTCAGAAAAGATCCCTGGACCCAGAATTTTTGGTTCTATTGTTCTCCTTGTGGAGCTCTTTTCCCCTCCAGGTCTTACTAACTCCCCCTTCTTTCATAAGATTCTCAGCACTCTGCCCAAAGTTTGGTTATGAGTCTCAGCATCTGCTTTGATATAGCTCTGTAGAGTCTTTCAGATGCCCTCTGTGGTAGGCTCACCTACACCTGATGGGGGAGCAGCCTTACCAGGCCACAGAGGAAGACAATGCAGCCAGTCCTAATGAGACCAGATAGGCTAGGGTCAGATGGAAGGGGAGGAGGACCTCCCCTATCAGTGGACTTGGAGAGGGGCATGGGAGGAGATGAGGGAGGGAGGGTGCATTTGGAAAGGAATGAGTGAAGGAGCTACAGATGGGATAAATAGTGAATAAACTATAATTAACATAAAAAAAGAAAAAATTAAAAAAGAATCATTTCCTGGCCATTCAATTCAGATGCCAAGTATTTAGTACATAATTTTCTGTACTGGGCATCATTAAGACCTGCATCTGCATACTGAATCATGCATTTCTTTTCCTTTATTCAATATTAAAGATCAAACCCAAAGAGCATCTTCTATCACTTTTATCCCATCCTCTTCCTACTCACAGTCCAATTATCTCCACAGCTTCTGTGGTTTTGGACTCTTGGAAAAGACTCTTTAGCATAAAGCTACTTTGTACTCTCCAAGATTTTGTAAGCTGTAAGAAACAGTAGTTTAATGCCTCTGTCTGATCCTCCTTTTTTCCCCTACCAAATCAGAGGCTAATGTACAGAATAGCATTTCATGTCTTTTTTTATTTTATATCATCCACTGCATATGGAACTTCTTTTCTGGACCCACAGCAGAGTATTAGTTTCATGGCTTGTCAGCACACTAAAGACCATACAGTTACCACCACACTCTGCTTATACTTTTATTTTATTCATGCTACTTTAGGAACTAAACTATGTATTTTTTGTTCCTAGACCATTTTGAAGTCATCACTATAATCATGTATCAGACCCCACTCTTTGTAGAGGCACACTATACCTTACCACATTAAAAAGATAAACACCTGAGATTTCTCATGATTGTGTAATTCATAATTTATAGTAAGTGGACATAACACTGCCATTTGTCCTTAGGCACAAATGTAATTATTTTCAATATTCATCAGAGCAAAATATTAATCCGTACAGGGATTTTCATCTGTAAACAGTTTACATTTTCTTTGTATTTGTTCCCTTTCTGTTTTAAACCAAAATATTATTGATAATTCTGTAATATTGTGGTCTTACCAGATCAAATAGCCACTCTTTAAAGAAAGAGAGACAATATGAACATATCATGCTGTATTTCTATGGTTAACCCTCTTGCCAGGGATTTGTAGATAAGATCTATGCTTCTTGGTAAGTATGTAGATATAAGGTCAGTTAGTAAAAGCAACCATGAGCTTGGAAATCTATCCCCTCACTGGTGATACATTATTATGTCTTTTCAGTACTCTTTGTAGCATGGGGATACAGGTAGAGAGTTTTTTCAAGCAGCTGTACCTGTCTTGAGAACCTTGTAGAATGGTAGCAGTTTCAGGTACCTAGACTGGTAAATCTAACTTTACGGTTTGATATACTTAGTGACAAGGAAAATTACAAATGGATATATTGCCCTTTCTCTCCTTTAGTGCTCCACTTGTGAGACTCAATAGTTCATCAGTTAATACATAAGAGTTGTCAAAGGTGATTTTTTAAAGTAGATAAAATGAGACAGGTAAGCTCAGCTGGTGAATGATGAGCTATGTGTGGTTAGAGAAACAGGTAGTACAGGAAGCGAGAGGCCTCTGCTCTGCTCAAGGTTTGGTGATGGTTTTCTTGCCGTCCTTGGTGAAATTATTTAGTATGATTATAGCTTTGTTTGTTTTCCCATTAGTAAAAGAAAAGTCCACAATGTATAGGTAGAAGTAAAATGTGAAATGATATATGTTACATTTTGAAAATTGTGGCACATTAAATGGATGACAGGAGGTATTGTTTATTCATATGTGAAAAACATAATTTCTTTATTTGGAAGTTATATAATGAAAATCACATTTTTAGAAGCTGAATTTGGCACCTGAAGAAGAAATAAAATTGGACTACACCCAAAATGAATAAAGTAGTGACCAAAGAAAAAGAATATTAATACAATCCAAAGGGATTTTCAAGTAACATGTTATAAGAATGTGTTAATTAGCAATGTATGCTGAATGAAGAGCACCTTTCCGCCAATCTCAGAGTTTTTAATTTTAAATCAAATAAATGGTGATATAACACACTGAAAACTTAAATTCCTGTGAGAAGTACAGATCAGGCAGAAAAATTGCATAAACAACAAAAACACAAGGTAAAGAGAAAGGAATATGATTCTATATATGTGTGTATTTAAATAATTGTACATACATATATGCGTGTACATACATTTATGTATTTTTCCTATGATTTTCATTTTAATTTTACATTCAAATACAGTCTTCCACTATATAAGATTTATGCATGTTTTCTCTGAGTCACTTTCTATTCATTTTCTAAAGGATTACTTATTTTTCATACACTCTATTAAAAGCTGAATCCTCTTTTATTTCAGTAAAAAAATATGATCTGCTTTAAAAGGCCACACTTAAAGATTTCTATCAAGGTGATGTGTTTCAAATGAAAAAAGTGCTTTACAAATCTAAACAATAGTGCAATAGATATGGATAGGACACACAGGCTTGGCTCATGCTTTCCTTTTCATTTTAAAAGACTGAATAAAAAAAAATTTAGGGCATGAATTATTTTTTAAATCAGTGCATAAAAAGATTTAAAAGTAGATCTTTGACATTATGTATAAAATGTCATTAGGGATGTTTATTTTAAATACAATTATTGTTGCTTGAATTGTTTGTTATTCCCAATCATTGTTGAGAGCACTGACTATAGTCAGAAAGGATTGTGACACAGCCTACTTAAAAAGAAGTCACCTATTATTGTAAAGTACTCTTGCTTCTTGAAATCGCTCTCCTTTGTTACACTAAATGACTAGTGAAAAACGATAATATATTGAATAAGTAAACTCTTTCATCTCAAGTAGGTGTTTCATCTTTTGTCTTAAAAGTATTACTAATATCTTTCTCAGCCTTTTTGTCTTTGGTATACAGGAGGGCTTCTTATTTTTTTGACTTGATTTTGTATCCTGCCACTTTGCTGAAGGTGTTTATCAGCTGAAGGAATTCTCTGGTTAAATTTTTGGGGTCGCTCATGTATACTATCATATCATCTGCAAATAGTGACACTTTGACCTTTTCCTTTCTGATTTGTATCTCCTTGATCTCCTTTAGTTGTCTTACTGCTCTGGCTAGGACTTCAAGTACTATGTTGAAGAGATATGGAGACAATGGGGAGCCTTGTCTTTTCCCTGATTTCAATGGGATTGATTTAAGTTTCTCTCCATTGAGTTGGATGTTGGCTATAGGCTTGCTGTATATTACTTTTACTATCTTTAGATATGTGCCTTGTATCCCTGATCTCTCCAATACTTTAAACATGAATGGATGTTGGACTTTGTCAAATGTTTTTTCCTGCATCTAAGGAGATGATCATGTGGTTTTTCTCCTTCATTTTGTTTATGTGGTGGATTACATTGATGGATTTCCGTATGTTGAACCACCCTTGCATGCCTGGGATGAAGCCTACTTGGTCATGGTGGCTGATATCTTTGATGTGTTCTTGGATTCGGTTTGCAAGTATTTTATTGAGTATTTTTGCATCAATGTTCATAAGAGAGATAGGTCTGAAGTTCTCTTTTTTTGTTGGATCTTTGTGTGGTTTAGGTATCAAACAACACCCTTCACAATAGCCACTAATAACATAAAGTGCCTTGGTGTGACTCTAACCAAGCAAGTGAAAGAACTGTTTGAGAAAAACTTCAAGTCTCTGAAGAAAAAAATCGAAGAAGATATCAGAAGATGGAAAGATCATGGATTTGTAGGATTAACATTGTGAAAATGGCCATCCTGCCAAAAGCAATCTACAGATTCAATGCAATTTCCATCAAAATACCAACTCAATTCTTTACAGACCTTGAAAAAAAGATTCTTAGCTTCATATGGAGAAACAAAAAACCCAGAATCTCAAAAACGATCCTGTACAACAACAGATTGGAGGTATCTCCATCCCCGATCTCAAGCTGTACTACAGGGCAACAGTAATAAAAACTGCATGGTATTAGCATAGAAATAGAAAGGAGGATCAATGGAACCGCATAAAAGACCCAGAAATAAACCCACACACCCATGAATACCCAATATTTGACAAAGCAGCCAAATCCATCAATGGAAAAAAGACAGCATCTTCAACAAATGGTGCTGGACAAACTGGATGTCTACATGCAAAAAAATGAAAATAGGTCCATATTCATCACCCTGCACAAAACTAAAATTGAAGTGGATCAAAGACCTCAAAATAAAACCAGATACTCTAAATCAGTTGGAAAAAAAGGGGGGCAGCCTAGAACTCATTGGCACAGGAGATAACTTCCTGAACAGAACACCAATAGCACAGGCTCTAAGAACAACAATCAGTAATTTGGACGTCATGAAACTGAAGAGCTTCTGTAAAGCAAAAGATACCGTCATCAAAACAAAACGACTGCCTACAGATTGGGAAAGAATCTTCACCAAACCTTTATCTGACAGAGGGCTAATATCCAGTATGTATAAAGAACTAAAGAAGCAGAAAAGCAACAAACCAAGTAATCCAATTAAAAAATGGGGGACGGAACTAAACAGAGAATTCTTGATAGAGGAACATCGAATGGCAGAGAAGCACTTAAATGCTCAACGTCATTAGCCATTAGGGAAATGCAAATCCAAAGGACCCTGAGATTTCACCTTACACCCATCAGAATGACCAAGATCAAAAACTAAAGTGACAACACATGCTGGAGAGGTTGTGGAGAAAGGAGAACCCTCCTCCATTGCTGGTGGGAATGTAAACTGGTACAACCACTTTGAAAGTCAATCTGGCACCTTCTCAGACAATTAGGAGTTGTGCTACCTCAAGACTCAGCTATACCACTCCTAGGTATATACCCAAAATTTTCTCAAGTACACAACAAGGACATTTGTTCAACCATGTTTGTAGCAGCTTTATTTGTAATAGCCAGAACCTGGAAACAACCCAGATGTCCATCAACGGAGGAATGGATACAGAAATTGTGGTATTTTTACACAATGGAATATTACTCAGCAATCAAAAAGGAGGAAATCATGAAATTTGCAGGCAAATGGTGGGATCTAGAAAAGATCATTCTGAGTGAAGTATCCCAGAAAGAGAAAGACAAACATGGTATATCCTCGCTTATATAGACACAAGATATGATAAACATAATGAAATCTACACACCTAAAGAAGATAATCAAGAAAGCAGACACGGGTGAAGATGATCATTCCTTATTTAGAAAGACAAATGGGATATGCATTGAACGTATTACAGGAGTCTACCGCAAAAGGCATCTGAAAGACTCTACCTAGCACTGTTTCAAAGCAGACACTAAGACTCATAACCAAACCCTCTGCAGAGTGCAGGGAATCATATGAAAGAAGGGGAGTTAGTATGATATGGAAAGGATAGGAGCTCTACAAGGACCAAATATATCCAGGCACAAGGTCTTTTCTGAGAATGACACTCAACCAAGGATCATCTATGGATATAACCTAGAACTTCTGCTCAGATGTGGCCCGTGGTAGCTCAGTAACCAATTAGTTTTCCAAAGTAAGGGGAACAAGGACTATTTCTAACAGGATCTCAAAGGCAGGCTCTTTGACCTCCCCACCACCCCAGGGGAGGAGCAGTCCTGTTAGGCCACAGAGGAGGACTTTGCAGCCAGCCCTGAAGATACCTGATAAAATAGGTTGGATGAAAGGGGAGGAGGTCCTCCCCTATCAGTGGACTTGGAAAGGGGCAGGGAGGAGACCAAGGAGGGAGTGTGGGGTTAGGGAGGGAATGAGGGAGCGGGATACAGCTGGGACACAGAGTTAACAAAATGTAACTAATAAGAAAAATAAAATTAAAAAAAGTATTACTAATAAAATTGAATGACCCAAGAAGGCTTGAATGTATGAGAAATGAATGTATGAGAAAGCTGGAAAATCAGATTTCCATTCAATGTGCTAGTGATAAACTTCGTATTTTTCTTAGTTTTCTTACAAAAGTACATCTCATTATCTCAGATGGTGACATAGGACTATAAAAATTCAGTCTTAACTTTCCTCAATAAAAGTTAATGTGGATTGCCCACCTTTCTGAGGCCTGCAGGACCCTAGGAATATCCAAGCCTGCTGGGCCCAAAGAACAGCCAGGTTAAAAACCTCCACCTGATCCCAATAGTCCCTGGGATATAGTTGCTGGGTCCAACTGGGGCATAGCCAGTGGGGGTGACCTGCATCCTCTCCCAGGGCATCATCACCTGCCTTCCTGAAAAGACCAGCAGAGCCCCAGGAATGTATTGCTTAGACTGCTCCCTGAAAATTCCCTGCCTGCCTGGTCTTCCTGGGGCACAGCCAGCAGAAATGAGCTATAATCTGTCCCCTAAGCTCAGTTGTTAGGCCCACGCTCTGCCTACCTTTCCAAATAGACCTGCAGCCAAAACTTTGGAGTAATGAATATATAAAAACATTATATATAATTTGTTATATATTACATATAATATAATACATATTTATCATGTTATTTATTATTACATTTATTATCCATAATTATATATTTATATTTATCATATTATTTATTATTTTATATTATATATTTATTATATAATACATAAAATAATATTAAATCTATCAAATTATATATTATATACTATATAATATGTAATGTGTAATACATAACATGTAATCTGTATATTATATATATAATATAATGTTTATATAAATTATATTTGTTTTTAATTGCTGACTAGTATCCCATTGTGTAAGTGTATCACAATTTATATATCTACTCCTCGGTTAAGGGACTTCTACGTTCTTTACAAATTCTGGCTATTACAAATAAAGCTGCTATGAACATAGTTGAGCAAATGTCCTTGTTGTATGGTTGAGCATCATTTAGATATATGCCTAGGAGTGAGTGGCAGAGCTGGATCTTGAGTTAGCACTATTCCTAATTTTCTGAAAAGTAATGGATTGATTTCCAAAGTGGTTGTAAGAGTTTACATTCCCATCAGCAATGGAGGAGGGTGCATGAGTCTCTGCAGGGTCAGACATCTTAGTTCTGTTGCTTTCCTTGTGGAGTTTCTGCTCCATCCAGGTTCTTCTATCACACTCCCCCCCCCCCTTCTACCATAAGACAACCTGTGTTTTCCCTGTAGATTGGCTGTGAGTCTCAGCATCTGTTCAGTCCCCAATTGGATGGAGTCCTTTTTAGGACATCTGTGGTAGCTCCCATCCTGTTTCCTACTGCTTCTAGTGTTTATCCTGTCTGCCATTCTGAATTAGATTTAAGCATCCTCCTTTGTTCTTTAGCTTCTTTACAACTGTAGATTTTAGTATGGTTATCTTATATGGCTAATATCTGCTTATAAGTGAGTATATTACCATGCATGTCTTTCTGGTTCTGGATTACCTCACTTAGGATGATTTTTTCTAGTTTCATCCACTTGCCTGCAAATTTCATGATATCCTTGTTTTTAATTGCTTGGTAGTGTTCTATTGTGTAACTGTACCACAATTTCTGTATCTATTCTCGGTTGAGGGACATCTAGGTTGGTTTCAGATTCTGTCTTTTACAAAAAAAGCTGCTATGAACATAGCTGGGCAAATGTCCTTGTTGAATGGTGGGCATGTTTCAGGTATATGCTCAGAAGTGTTATAGCTGTATCTTAAGGTATGGCTATACTCAATTTTCTTAGAAAGTGCCAAACTGATTTCCAAAGTGGTTGTACATGTTTGCACTCCCACCAGCAATGGAGGAGGGTTCCCCTTTCTCCACATTCTCTCCAGCATGTGTTGTCATGAAATTTGCAGGCAAATTTTGGGAACTAGAAAAGATCATCCTGAGTAAGGTAACCCAGAAGCAGAAAGACACACGTTATATACTTACTTATAAGTGGTATATAATATAGGATAAACATACTAAAATCTATAGTCCTAAAGAATCTAAACAACAAGAAAGACCCTAGGGAAGATGGCTTAATCCTCAGAAGGGCAAAAAGTATAGACATCAGAAGTGGAAGAAGACAGGGAACAGGACAGAAACTTGCCACAGAGGGCCTCAGAAAAAATATCCCCAGCAGGGTATCAAAGCAGATGCTGAGTCTCATAGGAAAACCTTGGGAAGACTGCAGGGAATCTTGTGGAGGAAGGGGGAGATGGAAAGACCTGGAGGGGACTGGAACTCCACAAGGAGACCAACAGAGTCACAAAATCTGGGCCTAGAGGGCCCAGAGACTGATGCTATAACCAAAGACATTACATTGAAAGGACCTAGATCCCCTGCTCAGATGTAGCACATAGGTAGCTCAGTCTCCATGTGGGTTCCCTAGTAAGGGGCACAGAGGCTGTCTTTGACATGAACTCAGTGGCCAACTCTCTGATCACCTCCCCCTGGGGTGTTCATTCTTGCCAGGCCACAGAGGAAGGCAATGCAGCCAGTCCTGATGAAACCTGATAGGCTAGGGTCAGATAGTAGGGGAGGAGGTCCTCCAGTATCAGTGGACTATGGGAGGGGCATAGTGGGAGAAGAGGGAGGGAGGGTGGGACTGGGAGGAGATGAAGGAGGGGACTGCAGTGGGAATACAAAGTGAATAAATTGTAATAAATAATAAATAAAAGAAAAAATTAAAATTTATTCATATATTTATGAATACATATATAATTACAGTACTTAAAATTGTTGACTTTGTTTCTAATTACAAATATAACTATCTTTGTAGATAAACTCATATGCTGAACACTTAGACCAGTTATAAAACGATGGATTTCTTGTCATATGATCTTTACTGCCTCCAGTTGCCTAACACACACTTTATGTGTCAATTGAATTTCAGTAACTTGCTGGGAGTCAGACACCTTTTACATTCAGGCCCTTGGCAAGGAAAATGACAGACTTTGATATAACACTAAATGTGCTTGGCTGAGGCTGTCACCAGGCTATAGAAAATTAATGGCTGAATGACAGAAAGACAGAATGTTGCTTCAAGGCAAGTAAAATCTTGCAAGCTGCTACCTATCCATAAGTTAAAGAAGGAAAGTTAACTATAACTTCTCTTAGATAATTTGGAAGTAAAAGACATGCTTTTAAAAACAAATATTAGAATAACAATATTTCCTGTCACTTTATATTATTTGAGCTCCCTTGGAAATTCGAAAGGGAAATTTTATCTTAAGTACATAATTATTGAATGGATGAAAATATTAAGGAATTTGCAATAATATTGTGATTTAAAAGTAACAATGGTAGGTTTTATAAATATGGAAACAATGTATAAACCTCTTCTTTTTTTTTTCATCAAGTAGCATGTATTGGGAATGATAGAACTTTCATGTTTATATTCTAGATGTATTAGGATACAGCTTATTTAAACTACGTCTGCCATTTAAGTATACACATTTGACCTACTTAGAGTGCAAATAGGCATATGAAAAATTTCTAAAAGCAAAAACTGCCTAGTAAAAGGCAAACATAATAGTAGAGGACCTAGCTGCATTATACACACCAATAATGAATGTCACTTCCCCTTGAAAGGTCAGTGAGAGGAATAGCAATTACATAACACATTGGAGAAAATATGCTTTGAGGATGATTCAGTAGCAGTTGCTTAGCAAGTGAGGATGGAAGGAAAAGTAGGCATCACTTGTAAATAGCTTCTTTGTAGGGGGTAGTATTTGTTGTTCAGTTTCCCTTCTCAGTTCCGGGATTTTCTTTTGAACCTGCGCAGGTCTAACATATGCTGCCATACTCTGAGTTCACATGTCTATCAGTCCTATTGTGTTTGCATTAATAACATAAATTCCAGGAAAAAGCCCAAGCAGTTTTCATTTCCTTAGCATATTTTAGTCACTGGATATACTGTATAACTTAAGGCAAGTTGACTATGAATATTTCCCTCCAAAAATATGTCTATTCCATTCTGTATCATTTACAAATGAACCTAAAAAACCACCATATCCAATGACAATAATCACTTATATAGTGCTTTCCCTCCAGCAGGTAGTTTTTCACTGTCTTCTTTAGTCATTAAGCAATTTATTTCATAGATGAGACAATTCACAAACTGAAATTAATTCACCAAAGCCAGCCATATACTAAATGACAGAGCTCAGCCTGTCTGCATCTAGCACAGTGTGTCCAAGCACATAAAAATGTCAGTACAGTTTAGTTATTAAACATTGTTTTTACTTGTCAGATGATACTATGTTTGTGAAAAATGTGATGAGTCCTATGTCAGCCTGAATTAAAAATTTCATTTTGTGATTAGACATGCTAAGATGTACTTTTTAAACTTTGGATTTTATATTGTCTAACTGACCCTTTCATTTTATTTTTGAGATTATAATATTAAAACATTAAATGGGCATACATACATAAATACATATACATGTATGTGTGTGTCTCTGTGTGTGTAACAATTGACTCTTGGGAGCCTGGAGAGATGGCTCAGAGGTTAAGAACAATTGACTCTTTATAGCTTGTAGATAGTCAGGATGTCATTTGTATCTTCTCCATTTCTAATTTTGGAAAATTCTGAAATTGCCATATGTTTTAACTATATTAATAGTTTTAAAATAAGATACAAAAAAAGAAATAAATTTTACACAAATAAGATGGTGAAGGTAAATTAGAACTGCTGTATTTAGCTAATTACTTTGTCAGTACTTAATGGTCAAACAAAGAAGCTTTTTGAGAAATAATCTTTGAGATATTTTAATGATTTTGGAGAACAAATAAGGATAGTATGTGTATAATAGTTTCTCTGCCATTCAGTTAATAGAAAATATTTACAAGCTCATTAGATCTTTACAAAGAAACACAGTCATTTTTCTCAATTTAAAAGAGAATCCTTGTTTTAAACTCAAGTGAATATTTACTATGTTTATACTGGTCTTTGGTATTACATGTACAAATTTCAAATTAGTACACTTAAAGCAAAGCTGGCAATATTTTCACCAAATAAAACAGAGAGAAAATCAACTCAAAGTCTCACTAACTTCAAAATAAAGAGTAATTAAATGGTCTGCAAAATTTTGTTTTTATTTTTGTTTTTCTGTTTAGTCCACAGATCAAGGAGAAAGGCAGTTGGTTGTAAATAATTATCAATTGTATCATGGCATATATCATATGGCATTTCAGAGCAAAGTAGTGTTAGAAATGAGTTTCAGCATTACATAGTATTTGTCTGTTCTAGTCACTTACAGTTTCTTTATATGATAAGGAAATGCTGAATATAATGCAACACCATGTTTTAGACAAAACTGGAGAAAAGCCATACAACCTAATCTGCCACAAGCACTCAGAGTCTTATTTTTTTGTAGGGCCTGTGTTCTTATGACAAAAGCTTGTGAGAAAATGAGTTGAAGTTCAAGAAGAATGCAGACAGCACAGTCATGCTCTGTGGTCAGTCTTTCTATACAGATGATTTTTACACAGAGGAGGTTTGCAAGAGGCCTCCCTTTCAGGCTTCAGCAGACTGTGAAGGGAGCTTAAGCAGGAGTGGGTATGAAGGAGGAAAGAGCTAATGGGAATTTTGCAATGTGCTTGGTTTCCTGATTATATTTGAAAAAATTTTCAAAGCAAATTTATCTTTTCCTTATTATACTTTAGTTATCTTAAAAGTCATGTGTTTATTAATGTCTTTTTTACTGTTACTATTAAAAGCATTACTCTCACAAAGACTAAAGGAAGGTAGTTTAAATGCAAAGGACATGTATGCCAAACCTGTTTTTCTCACCAGTCTGGATGTAATTTTCTGTTGTTTTTCCCAGCATGAGGAAATGATTATGTGCACAAGCTTAGGATGTACACTTGCTATCACAGTCATAACTCTGGGAAGAGGCAGTGAAATTTCTAATTATTCTTTGAGTATGGAAAAAAGAAGGTTATGAAAAAATAAGTTCCTTTATTAAAGTAAATGATGGTACTCATTCTGTAAAATGACAACAAAGAAGGTAGTCATCAAACTGGAGACACAGAGAGAGTTAGAGAGAGGAAATTTATATTTCCATAAAATACAAATAACAAGAGAATGGACATTTCAGACTATGTTGTAGAAACTTTTCTTTGGGGTAAGCGTGGTGCAAAATAGTAAAAATTAGTAGAGGATTAGATATGTGTGTTTCTTGTGAGCGTATTGTCAAGATCTTGTATTTTATTTTGCTGAAACTGTATTTAGCTCTTGAGGCTAAAGATCATATTGACTGTTCCATCCAGTTATAACACTGGCGACCAACATTTTATACTTGTGCTGTTCACCAACCATTTTATCCTTGAGCAACATTGTTTTGAAAGTACTCAGGGAGGTGCAGTACTAGGAAGCAAATAACAAGGTTGAATTAAAATGACTAAGCTCTTAGCTATATTCTTGTGAAAGCGTCTTGCTTCTCTTCTCAGCAAAAATTAACAGTTATCAGTTTTCTGTAGTCACTCATCCTTTGGGCAAAATACTTAAACCAAACCAAATCAACCAACCAACAAACAAAACAGACACAAAACAACAGGAGGTTCTCACGTAGGCCAGGCTGATGTCAAACTGGCTGTGGAGTTGAGAATAGTCTGAAACTTCTGATGTTGAAAAGGATAAGTTTATAAGTGTGCATCACAATTTTCCAGCATTCCATTTTTTTGGTTTGTTTTGAACATGAGCATTTAGTGGCTATATAATCAATAACAGACATTATGTAGATGTCAACACAAGAATAGCCACTGATCTAGGTGGTAGTTACTGATTGCTTCCTAGCCTACTCTACTCTCCTCATGAAGCAGATTTTGATGGTATATTGTGGTGAGTTGTATATTGTTATTCTGGTTTTGTTTATGTGATTTGTTGTGTGTTTTCTGGATCTCACTATATCGGCATCACTAGCACAAAATTTACAAGGCAGATAAGGCTGGTCTTGAACTCACAGAGACCTTCTTATCTTTGCCTCCTTAATGCTAGGATTATAAGTATAAGCCATCACACCTGGCCTCTGATTGGATTTTTAAGTAAGAAAGGTTCACCAAGACTTGAAGAAGATAAAACTGTTGAGTCCAGAATAAACAGGCAGTGGTTCAGAATGTATAATTTGTGTGTCACACAAGGCTATGGATTACACTTTTGCTCTTTCATTTATTAGATTCTTGGGCAAAAGCTTCAATTAATCATTACCTCTACACTGGGGGATAAGAGACAGATAGAAGTTGGAAATGTATTTTTGAAGTGCAGATAAACAAGAAGATAAATTTTCACAGGCTTATCATTTGATTAAAGTTGGAGTTTACAATAACATGTTTAGATTTAAAAAACAAAACAAAACAAAACAAACCAGAGATATCAGAGTGTGTGCAATGCTCTTTAGCATCAAGATTCTGTTTCTGGTGTTGTTTCTCTTGATAAATATACAAATGCTCTGTGTTTTTTTCTTTCTTTTTAATTTTTATTGTAAAAAACCTCCTTGTTTTATGGACAGTACATTATAGAAAGCGCTGGTCACAGGTGTTTGTTTTTTTTTTTAAACTTACGTGCTCTTTCTTCTTTAATTTTTATTATTTAAAATTATTTTATATTTGAATATATTTTGGCTATATTCTCTCCTCCCAAGTTTGTCCAGATCATCTCCTCGCTCCTCTCCACTTAGCTTTAAGTTATTTCTCAAAATTAAATAAATAAATAAACAACCAATACAACCAAAAATACCAAACCATTCATTCATTTTTAAATAAAGATAAGAAAACAAATTTGATGTAAAACAAAAATTATCACATTGAAGTTGGACAAGTAGACCAACAGAAGAAAAGAAAAAGAGTTCAGGAGAAGCCAAAAGAAACAAAGACCAAGAGATCCAAGATGGCGGCACTGATCACACACTGTGTCTGATCAGCAGGACAGCAATGGCTGCACAAAGATGGACAGATAGAACTGTGGCACCAAATCACCACGTGTTTCCCAGTTGAGAGGAGAGGAGACCCCACGGTGGGGAAAAAATCGGGTCAGACCTAAGGTCACAGAGCCAATCCCTGAAAAAGTTCCCAGGTCCCCACCAGAGCTCCATCTACATTGTCTAGCCACAGGTCTGCACTCTGTTCTCACCACCCCAGGCTGAACTGTGGGCCACCAAACATCAGAAACTAGGTTCATCAGTCAAGAGGAAACTCCATAGTGATGGTGAGGGAAACAAGAGGGGCCAAACTCAGGTCACCTGACTAACTCCTGGAAAAAGTTCCTCCGTTCCCGCCAGTGCTTGATCTTCACTCACCTCTGTGCAGACTCACTGATCAGTGAATATCTTCTGGGTACCCAGCACTCAGCTCCAAACTCACACTTTCTGATGCCCAGGAGCCATGAGAAGAGCCGAAGACAAATTATTCCAAAGCTCAACCTGACTCCCTTGGGAGAACAACCAAACCTCTGGGCTCACTGGTTCTCAAAGATGGTGGAATCTAGCAAGCACAGTGTTTGAAGTGTCTGGGTAGCTGCAGCTCATTAACCTCAGAACAAGAAAATCAGTGGTTAGGCAGCTGTCTCAGGGACTTCCCCTGGTCAGAGGAGAGCTCTTCGGCTCCTGAGGAGTCCAGTTAGCCCACAGGATCAAACACCTGAGGAGAGCCACAGCAATTCCCTGTGAACCAACTGCCAGTCTGAGGAGGGCTCTTCAGGAACATCTAGCTTTCTGCCCAGGGCTCTTCCTGCACCCTTCACCCCCTACCCCAGAATGGCAGTGGGCAACAGAATCTGCCAGCCAACTCCAGAGACAACCAAACGGCTAAAGGCCAGAGTAAAAACATAATCATAATCAGGCAAAGCCAAAGCAATATAACATCTTTGGAACCCAATTATCCCAAGGCAAGCAGCCTTGGATACCCTGACACAACTGAAACACAAGAAAATGACCTTAAATTTATGCTTATGAAGATGACAATGGAGGAAACAAATAAAATCCATAAAGAAATACAGAAAGATACCACCAAACAGATTAAGGCCATTAGAGAGGTCTGTAGAGAGGAAATGAATAAATCACTCAAACAAATATAGCAAAACACAAACAAGCAGGTGAAGAAAATCAATAATATGATTTAAGATCTGAAGATGGAAATGAAAATAAAAACAGCACAAACAAGGTAATCCTAGAGAGAGAGAACTTAAAGAAGAAACCAGGAATTACATAGAAATCAGGAATTACATCTCTAACAGAATACAAGAGGTAGAGGAAAGAATTTCAGGAAGTTGATGCATTTGTCAAAAAAAAGGTTAATTCTAAAAGAACACATGAAATAAAACATCCAAGAAATCAAGGACACCATAAAAAGACAAACCTAAGATTAATAAGAATAGAGGAAAGGTAAGAGTCCTGGCTCCAAAGACCAGAAAATATTTTCAACTAAATCACTGAAGTAAATTTTCTCAATCTAAAGAAAGAGATGCATATAAGAATACAAAATGATAATAGAAAAGAGACCAAATAGACTAGAGCAGAAAAGAAAATCCTCTTGCCATATAATAATCAAAACAGTAAATATACAGAAAAAAAATAAATATTAAAAGTTGCAAGGGAAAAATGCCAAGCAACATATAATGGCAAACCTAGGCACACCTGACTTTACAGCAAAGACCATAAAAGCCAGAAGAGCCTGGGCAGACATCTTGCAAACCTTAAGAGACCACAGATACCAGTCTAAACTACTATACCCAGGAAAACTTTCAGTCACCATAGATGGAGAAAACAAGATATTCCATGACAAAAACCAATTTAAACAATACCTATCCACAAATCTAGCCCTACAGAAAATACTACAAAGAAAACTCCAACACAAGGAGGCTAACTATACCCAGGGAAAAAAAAAACATAGGAAATAAATAACTTCACTAAAGCAAACCCAAAAGTAGTCAAGCACACAAAAATACTATTTTGCCCAAGTCTGGCAGACCCCAAGACCACCAAGGAGCCAAATCTGATGCAAATGCAGTAGGGTCTTTTTATTACAAGCTCAAGCTCTGGTCCACACTGTCACCAAGGCAGTAGTGTAGAGTGTAGAGCCCCAAACTCAAGGAGAGAGAGGTTTTTATTTAGGGTTACAGCACAGTTACACAACTGGTGACATTTAGCAAGGGCACACTTCTTACAAAGTGATTGTGGCTAACATTGAGCAAGCTATCTATAGACCACAGGAATTTTAGGAATTTCTGTGCTATGAAAGATCTATTACTATGACTTGGGCTGCCCAGCACAGATGCCTCAGCTTGAGATAAGATACCTTCCCATTCTTGTGGTTATTTACCTCCAGGCTATTCCTTGGGCAGGAAATTTTATACCTTCTTCCTGTAATTGGTTACCTATGGCTTAGTTTCTGGTGATTTTGTGGGGGTCACTAGTTCCTGGTCACTTTTGAGGGGGTGAAGTCTGGTTCTCTCAATACTACTACAACCAACATCAATATAAAAGGAATTAACAGTCACTGGTCATTAATCTCTCTCAACATCAATGGACTCAACTCGCCAATAAAAAGACACAGACTAACAAAATGGATGTATAAAGAAAACCCAACATTCTTCTGCATACCAGAAACACATTTCATCCACAAAGATAGAGATTACCTGAAAAGAAAGTGCTGGAAGAAGGTTTTTCAAACAAGCAGACTCAAGAAACTAGCTGGAGTAGCCATTTAATATCTACTAAAATAGACTTTCAACCAAAATTAATCAAAAGAGATGAGGAAGGATACTTCATACTCATCAGAGGAAAATTTCACCAAAATGACATTTCAGTGCTGAATATCTATGTTCCAAATACAAAGGAAGCCACATTTGTAAAGGAAACATTAATAAATACTAAACCACAATCTATCCCCACACATTAATAGTGGGAGACTTAAATACCCCACACTCAACAAAGGACAAATCAGTGAAACAAGAAGTAAACAGAGAAACAATGACATTAACAGATGTTATGAATCAAATGGACCTAAGAGACACCTACAGAACTTTTCATCCAAACACAAAAGAATATGCCCACTTCTCAGAACCTCATGAACCTTCTCCAAAACTGACCATATAGGAGATCGCAAAGCAAGTCTCAGCTTATATAAAGAACATTGAAATATTACCTTATATCTTATCAATCACCGTGCACTGAAGCTGGTCGTCAACAAAAACAGAAATAACAAAAACCCTACTTATACTGAACAACTCTCTACTCAATGACAACTGGATCAAAGAAGAAATAAAAAAAAAATTAAGGACTCCCGAAAATTCAATGAAAATGAAGGAACCCCTACGCAGACATAACCCATGGTAGCTCAGTATCCAAGTGGGTTTCCTAGTAAAGGGGACAGGAATTATTTCTGACATGAATTCATGAGCTTCCCCTCCCCCCCTGAGGGAGGAGCAGCCTTTCTAGGCCACAGATAAGGACATTGCAACCATCCTGAAGATACCTGATAAGCTAGGGCCAGATGGAAGGAGAGGAGGACACCCCCTCTCAGTGGACTCGGAAGGGGGAAGGGAGGAGATGAGGAAAGGAGGGGAGGATAAGGAGGGAAAGAGGGAGAGGGCTACAGCTGGGATACAAGTGAATGTATAAAATTATTTAAAAATAAAAAATATTTAAAAAAAAAAGAAAATGAAGGTACAACATACCCCAAATTTATGGAACACAATGAAAGCACTGCTAAGAGGAAAGTTCATAGCACTAAGTGCCTTTATAAAGGGAGTGGACACATCAAAATCAAGCAAATAAATGGCACATTTGAAAGCTTTAGAAAAAGAAGAAGCAGACATACCCAGAATGAGTAGAGGGCTGGAAATAATCAAACTCAGGGCTGAAAACAATAAATTAGAAACAAAGAGAGAAAATCAACAAAACAGATAAACCCTTAGCCAAACTATCTAAAAGGCAGAGAAACACTATCCAAATCAACAAAATCAGAATTGAAAAGGGAGACATGAAACAGACACTGAGGAATTCAAAAGAATCGTTAGGTCTTACTTCAAACGTTTATACACCACAAAATTAGAATATCTAAATAAAACGGACAATTTTATTGATAGATTTCATGTACCCAAGTTGAATCAAGGTCACATAAACAAATTAAATAGTCCTATATCCCTTAAGGAAATAAAAGCAGTCATCAAAATTCTCCTAACCAGTAAGAGCCCAGGACCAGATGGCTTCAATGCAGATGTATCAGACCTTCAAAGAAGAGCTAGTAACAATCCTCTTCAAACTATTCCACAAAATACCAGGCCACAAAGGAAGACAATACAGTTAGATGATGAGACCTGATAGGCTAGGGTCAGACAGAAGGGGAGGAGGCCTTCCCCTATCAGTGGACTAGTGAGGAGATGAGGGAGGGAGAGATTTTGAGGGAAAGAAGGAGGGGGCTACAACTGGGATACAAAGTGAATAAACTGTAATTAATATAAAAATAAATACTGCCTACAGATTGGGAAAGAATCATCACCAACCCTTTATCTGACAGAGGACTCATATCCAATATATACAAAGAACTAAACAAGCTGAAAAGCAACAGACCAAGTAATCCACTTAAAAAATGGGGAACAGAGCCAAAGAGAGAATTCTCTGTAGAGGAATATCGAATGGCAGAGAAGCACTTAAAGAAATGCTCAACCTCATTAGCCATTAGGGAAATGCAAATCAAAACAACCCTGAGATTTCACCTTACACCCATCAGAATGGCCAAGATGAAAAACTCAAGGGACAACACATGCTAGAGAGGTTGTGGAGAAAGGGGAACCTTTCTCCACTGCTGGTGGGAATGTAAACTGGTACAACCACTCTGGAAATCAATCTGGCGCTTTCTCAGACAACTAGGAATAGCGCTTCCTCAAGATCCAGCCATACCACTCCTAGGCTTATACCCAAAAGAGGCTCAAGTACACAAAAAGGACATTTGCTCAACCATGTTTGTAGCAGCTTTATTTGTAATAGCCAGAAGCTGGAAACAACCCAGATGCCCCTCAACTGAAGAATGGATGCAGAAATTGTGGTACATCCATACAATGGAGTATTACTCAGCAATGAAAAATAAGGAAATCATGAAATTTGCAGGTAAATGGTGGGACCTGGAAAGGATCATCCTGAATGAGTTGTCCCAGAAACAAAAAGACACGCATGGTATATACTCACTCATATAAACATACAACATAGAATAAACCCAGTATGCTCAACCATACGCCAAGGTCATTTGCTCAACCATGTTCATAGCAGCTTTATTCATAATAGCTAGAATTTGGAAACAACCTAGATGTCCCTCAACTGAACAATGGATACAGAAATTGTGGTGCATTTACACAATGGAATACTGCTCAGCTATTAAAAACAAGGAAATCATGAAATTTGAGGCAAATGGATAGAACTAGAAAAGATCAGCCTGAGTGAGTAACACAGAAGAAGAAAGAGAGGAATGGTATATACTTACTTATATGTGGATATTAGCCATATAATATAGGGTAACCATTCTAAGATCTACGGACCTAAAAACACT
Source organism: Psammomys obesus (assembly GCF_907164565.1). NCBI lineage: Eukaryota > Metazoa > Chordata > Mammalia > Rodentia > Muridae > Psammomys > Psammomys obesus. The sequence goes on from NW_026596069.1 coordinate 27,299,640, forward strand.
AAACAACAAGGAGGACCCTAGGGAAGATGCTCAATTCTCATTCAGAAGGGAAAACAGGATAGTCATCAGAAGCGGTAAAACAGACGGAAAAGAATGGGAGCCCACCACATATGTCCTTTAAAAGACTCCACCCAGCAGGGGATGGAAGCTCATGCAGAGACTCACAGAGAACAGAGGGTCTTTTGGAAGAAGTGGGATATAGAAGGACCCAGAGGGTACAAGAGCTCCACAAGGAGGGGACTGCAGAGACTGATGTGTCAGCCAAAGACCATGCATAAAGAGAACCTAGACCCCCTGCTCAGATGTAGCCCATAGACAGCTCAGTCTCCATGTGAGTTCCCAAGTTAGGGGAGAAGAGACAGTCTCTAACATGAATTCTGCTTCCTGCTTGTTGATCACTTCTCCCTGGTGGGGCAACATGCCAGTCCACAGAGGAAGAGGATCCAGGCAGTCCTGATGGGACCTGATAAGTTGGGTCACACAGTAGGGAGGAGGTCTTACCTATCATTGGACTAGGGGAGACATATAGGAAGGTAAGAGAGAGGAAGGGTGGGATTGGAAGCAGATGAGGGAGGTCTCTTCAACCAGGATACAAAGTGAATAAATTGTAAAAAATAAAAATAATAGTTAATAATAATAAAAAGAAAAAATAGATCTGGATGTATTTCTATCCCTATTCTCAAGTTTTACTATAGAGCAACTGTAAAAATAACCACATGGTACTGGCATAGGGGAAGACTGCTAGATCAATGCAATTGAATTGAAGACCGAGAAGTAAATCCACACACCTGTGGACGCTTGATTTTTGACAAAGAATCCAAAATCATACAATGGAGAAAAGATAGTATCTTCACCAAATGGTGCTGGTCTAACTGGATGTCTACAAGTAGGAAAATGCAAATAAATCCATATATATCATCCTGCACAAAACTAAAAGTTCAAGGGATCAAAGACCTAAACATAAAAGCAGACAAACTAAAAGTAGTAGAAAAAGTGGGGAAGAAACTTGAACTCATTCACATAGGACACAACTTTCTGAACAGAATTTCTTCATCTCTGGCTATAAGATCAACAATTAATAAATGGGACCTCATAAAACTGAAAAGCTTCTGCAAAGGACACTGTCAATAGAACAAAATGACAACCTGCAAACTGGGAAAAGATCTTCATCAAGACTTCATCTAACAGAGAGCTAATATCCAGAATATATAAAGAACTCAAGAAATTAAACTCCAACAAACCAAATAACCCAATTAAAATGGGGCACAGAACTAAACAGTGAATTCGGAACAGAGGAATATAGAATGGCAGAGAAACATTTAAAGAAATGTTCAACATTATTATTCGTTAGAGAAATGCAAATCAAAATGACTCTAAGATTCAGTCTTACACCTATAGCTAACATCAGAATGGCTAAGATCAAAACTCAAGTGACAGCACATGCTGGGAAGAATGTGGAGAAAGGGGAACCATCCTCCATTGCTGGTTGGAGTGAAAACTTGTACAACCACTTTGGAAATCAATAAGGTGCTTTCTGTGACAATTGGGAATATTGCTACCTCAAGACGCAGTTGTACCACTCCTAGGCATATACCCGAAAGAACATTTGCTCAACTATGTTCATGGCAGCTTTATTCATAGCCAGAATCTGGAAATAACCTAGATGTCCCTCAGCTGACAAATGGATACAGAAATTGTGGTACATTTAGATGATAGAATACTACTCAACTATTAGAAACAAGGAAATCATGAAATTTTCAGGCAAATGCATGGAACCTAGAAAATATCATCCTGAATGAGGTAACCCAGAACCAGAAAGACAGGCATGATATATATTCACCTATAAGCAGATACTAGCCATATAATACAGTATAACCATACTATAATCTATAGACCTAAAGAAGCTAAATAACAAGGAAGACTCTAGGGAGAATGTTTAATTCCTATTTAGAAGGGCAAATGGAATAGGCAGTGTAAGCACTTGAAGAGAGGGAAAAGATTGGGAGCCTGCCATAGATGTCCTATGAAAAACCCCACTGTGCAGGGGATCATAGCAGACGCTGACAGTCAAATTTTAGGCAGAGTATAGGGAGTCATAGGGAAAAGTCCCACCATGGAGGACCCAGAGAGGGCAGGAGCTTCATAAGAAAACCAACAAAGCCAATAAATCTGGGCCCTGGGGCACCTGCAGGAACTGATGCACCAATCAAGGACCATGCGTGGAGAAGACCCCGACCGCCTGCATAGAGGTAGGCAATAGGTAGCTCAGTCTAGATGGGGTTTTCCTCATTAGGGGAGCAGGGTCTTTCTCTGACTTGGACTCTGTTGACTGCTTTTTATCACTTCCACCTGGTGTGGTGGCCTTGCTAGACCATACAGGAAGAGGATGCAGGCAGTTCTAATAGACTTGATTGGGTTAGGTTAGATGGTAGGGCAGGAGTGCTCCTCTTTTCTGAGGACTAGGGGAGAGACATGGTGGGGGTTGGGGAAAAGAGGGAGCAGGGTGGCACTAGGAGGAGAAAAGCGAGGGGACAACAATTTTATGCAATGTGAATAAATTATAAAACTAAATTTAAATAATGAAAAAGACCCAGAGACCCACTCGTTTGCATATTCCAGAACACCGTAAAAACACTAAACTAAAGAGCATAAGCACAGCGAACCTGGTGCAGACCCATGCAGGCCTTGAGGATGCTGCTTCAGCCTCTGTTAGCTCATATAATGTTTGCTCCTTTTAATTTAGAGCACCTGTTTCCTCAGTGTGTGTCAGCCCTCTGGCTCCTATCCTCTTTCTGGCTCCTTTTTTTGCAGGTTTCCCTGAAGTCAGGAGAAATATTTGGAGGCGATATCCCATTTCAGGCTGAGTGATCTTAGGTGTCTCATTCCTTGCATAATATCTGGCTGTGGGTCTTTATAGTTGTGCCCATCTGCTGCAGGAAGAGGCTTTGGTCTTGATGGTTGAACAAGGCCCTTATCTAGGAGTATAGCAAAATATAGGTCTCTCTCTCTTGCCCAGTATGATTTGGTGTTATCTAGGTCCCTGGTCTATCTAGTTTCATGTTCTTGATTACCCAAGCAATGTTGGGTATAGATTTAAACTTCTGGAATGGGCCTTACTTCAAATCAGTTATTGGAGGTTACTCCCATAAAGGTTTATGCTACCATTTCCTTAGTTTATCTTTTAGGTAGTAAACACTTGTAGATAATGTGTTTGTGGCTGGTTTGGTATTTTACCTTTCTCTTTGGAGAGCATACAGAGTACGTTCCTGTATCAGAGATGCTGGAACATAAGAGTGAAGGCTCTATGTACACATCTGCTTGACATCTACATGCTCAATGAGTTGTGTAGCTGTTGTCCATATTAATGGGGCCTTGTTGTCAGTTTGTGGAGGCCAAACTATATTCTTCTCAACAGCCTAGGTTGTTTGGGAAAACTCAGACTTAACCCAAACCCAGTACTAGAAGCTTCATTTGGTAGCAAGAGGTAGTCATTTGGGTCTTTGTTTCCTGCATTGTTTGATGATTACATTTAGATAGCATTTAATACATTTAGATACCTACCCTTTGTGATTCTATGAATTACAGCATGCTTATCATGCTGTAATTATCCATCTGGATACTTAACCACTAGTATCCACCTATAACTGAATGGAAAACATGTCTTTCTGGGTCTAGAATATCTCACTCAGATCATTTTTTTTTTAGTTCAATTCATTTGGCTGTTAATTTTATGATGTCACTTTTTAAATGACTAAGTTACACTTCATTGTATACATGAACCCTATTTTCTTTGTCCAATCATTTGTCTATGGGCATACGGGCAGTTTCCAATCTCTGACAATTATTAATAGAGCACCAATGAATATGGTTGAACAAAGTATTTCTGTAGTAGTTTGAGCATTCTTTGCATACATGCTTAAATATGCTCGAGTGATATAACTGGATCTGAAAATATATCAATTCCCATTTTCCTGAGGAAACATTCAAAGTTGTTATATGAGTTTGCATTCCCACCAGCAATGCATGAGTTCCTCTTACTCCACAACCTTTGACAGCATGAGCTCGTACTTGTTTTGTTGATCTTAGCCATTCTGATAGGTATAAGATGAAATCCCAAAGTATTCTGATTTGCATTTTTCCTAAGGCTAAATATCATGAATATTAAGCATTTCTTAGCTATTTGACTTTCCTCTATTCAGTATACTCTGTATAAATATATATATATATATTTATATATATGAGTTATTATATGCACACACATACACAAACACACACACACACACACATAAGATTAGCCCTCTATCAGATCTGTGGTTGGTTAAAAAAGAAAATTTCATTGTTTAGACAGCCACTTTTCTCATATGTCATAGTTCTTTGGTAGGCAAACTATTCTCAATTTCATGAGGTCCCATTTAATAACTGTTGATCTTAAGCCTGTGTTAATGGTGTTTTAAGCATGAGTGCATCTGTGTGCTTTTACATGTTTAGAATAGAATCTCTTCCTAGGGTTTGAGGAATTTATCATCTTGTGAGTATTTCTGGGAAGCTCATTATGACATTTAAGAAATGTCAATTGCTTCCTTTCAGCAGGAACCCTGGCCCAAGTTCTTGGCTTCACTGACAAAATGAACTTTCCCACAGTTGAAATAAAAGAAGACATTAGAAATTATATCTGAGAGATGATGACCTGCTCTTTTCTGAGGGAAGGTGGAGATGGGATGGATCTGGGAACAAGAGGAGGTGAGGAAGAGACTAGGGAAAGGGGAGGGAGGAGAAACAGCAGTCAGAATATAATATATGAGAGAAGAACATAAAAATAAAATAAAATAAAATAATACTTTCTTTAAAAAATTGGTACATCACTGTCTCTCCAAAGCAGTACAATGGAAAAGGAAAGATGATTTGCCATTTTATATAGAATGAAAAATACACATGTATATATTTATACACACACACACACACACACACACACACACACACACACACACACACACA
>NW_026596069.1:27304644-27330297 GCF_907164565.1 Psammomys obesus
ACACACACACACACACACACACACACACACACACACACACACACACATATATATATTCCCAACAGAATAGAATACAATTAGCTACATAGTAAACTAACTTGATGCGAATGTTTTGTTTCTACCTTCTATAAGTTGGGCTCATTAAACATCACAAATTATTCTTCAGAAAGTGACCCACATTTCAATAAAATCTTTTAAATAAATGAGTTTTAAAATGATAAAGTCTCTGTCTCTGTCACATAAACACACATATAACACACACATACAAACACATACAGTTAAAATTGATAGACTAAACCACTAATAAGTTTTTGTTAAGTGAGTAGCTGCCAACTAGAGATTACATGCATTAACAAAACAAACATACCTTTATGTTCATTATATTAACATGTCTTTAGATTTGCCTCTATTTTTGTTTTAAAATGTCTTACATTTTCTTCTCTCTTCTCCCTTTCTCTTTGCTTTCTCCTTTCTTCCTGTTTAAATTTTTTTTATTAATTACAGTTTATTCACTTTGTATCCCAGCTGTAGCACCCTCCCTCCCTCTTCTTCTCCCTTGTCCCTCCCACAGTCCTCTGATATGGGGGTCTTCCTCTGTGGCCTGGTAAGGCTGCTCCCCACTAAGGCGGAGGTGATCAAAAAGCCAGCCACTGAGTTCATGTCAGAGAGAGTCCCTGTTCTCCTTACTAGGAAACCCACTTGGACACTGATCTGCAATGGTCTACACCTGTGCAAGGGTTCTAGATTATCTCTATGCATGTTCCTTGGTTGGAGTATCAGTCTCAGAAAAGGCTCCTGTGCCCAGATTTTTTGGCTCTATTTGTCTACTTGTGGAACTCTTGTCCTCTCCAGGTCTTTCTATCTCCCCCTTCTTTCATATGATTCCCTGCACTCTGCCCAAAGTTTGGCTGTGAGTCTCAGCATCTGATTCAATAACCTACTGAGTAGTCTTTCAGAGGCCCTCTGTGCTAAGCTCCTGTCCTGTTCCCTGTTTTCTCTCTCTTCTGATGTCTATCCTGTTTGCCTTTCTGAATGGGGATTGAGCATTTTAGCTAGAGTCCTCCTTAGTTTCTTTAAGTGTACAGATTTTAGTATATTTATCCTATATTATAAGTGAGTATATGCCCAGTGTGTGTGTCTTTCTCCTTTGGGATACCTCACTCAGGATGATCTTTTCCGGTTCCCACCATTTCTCTGCAAATTTCATGATTTCCTTGTTTTTTTTTTTATTGCTGAATAGTGTTCCATTGTGTAGATGTACCACAGTTTCTGTATTCATTCCTCAATTGAGGGACATCTGGGTTGTATCTGGCTTCTGGCTATTACAAATAAAGCTGCTACAAACATGGTTGAGCAAATGTCCTTGTTGTCTCTTTTTTTCTTTTTTCCCTCCCTCTTTCCCCTGGTGTTTTCTATGTGAGCCACTATGCTGTGTCTTGGAAATACACGGTACATACATAAAGGGTAAGAACAACTACTTAACATTGTACTTGCTAGTTTTGTGTCAGCTTTACACAGCTAGAGTCATAAAAGAGAAATAAGTCTCAGTTGAGGAAATGCCTCCATGAGACCCAGCTCTAAGGCATTCTCTTAATTAGTGATCAGTTGGGGAGAGCCCAGACCATGATGGGTGGTACATCCCTGGTCTGGTGGTCTTGACTTATATAAGAAAGTAAGCTGAGCATCCAAGTGAGCAAGCCAGTAAGCAACACCTTCCATGGCCCCTGCATTAGCTATTTCCTCCAGGTTCTTGCCCTGTTTGGGTTTCTGTCCTGACTTCGGTGGTGATGAACAGCAATGTGGAGTGTAAATTGATTAAAACCTTTCCTCCCCAAGCTGCTTTTTGACCATGTTGCTTCTTTGCCTCAACTGAAACCCAAACTAAGACAAGCATTATATCAAACAAAATAATTTCATGCAATCTGTATTTCACCTTAGTTACAACAGGCAGAACCTCAATCTCATCAATGACCATTTTTTTTTCTCCTCATTGGGTGTCCTGAAGTCTCTGACTAGCTTCTAATCAGTAGGGCTTTGAAATTTGAAAATACTCTGCAGATATAATGGAATTACCCAATTGGTTGAATTCAAGTTAATTAAAATGGTTATTCTTCTTTATGAATATGGCTTAAATAGGCTGATCCTTACAAGGTCGACTTAAAAGCCCTTTGTGAGAAGAGAGCAACAATAGAAAAACATTCCAGAGGAGAAAAATCTCCTGTGTTAAAAGACATAAACAGAAATTTTCAGAGGACCTTGGGGTGGTCTATTGGAGTTGAGAGTAACTCCCAGCTGAAAGCTAAGAAATATTCAGAGATTTGAGTTTTATAACCACAAAGTACTAGATTCTGCCAACATCCTGAGTAAATGTGAATTAGAACTTAACTTGAAACTTCTGAGAGAAGGTATCCCCAGGCCCTACCTTGACTTTAATCTAATAATTCCTCTAACAGATGGAAGAAGGAAAAAAAAAAGTACTTAAATTCTCTGAGTTGTGGTGATTTCTTTCTATCTCAAAAGCAGTAACAACAACAGCAAAAAACATTTAGTATATCAATTTTCTAACTGGTTGCTTTGTGCTTTGAAAGTTTCAAGGCAGCACGTTTAAAATACATGAAGAACATAATAAAATATTAAAAGATGTTTACCAAATAACACTCTGACAGACAGCTTAGAAGAATTTTAAGAATACCAATACTGTTGTCACCTAACATTGCTGTTTATAGACTTGAGTTTCCATGACTACTCTGAATCAGAGACAAGGTTTTGTGCGCATCTTCAGAAGTGACTTCTACAGAAGGATGGGGTAGTCAAAAGTTCTGTGGAGAAGAAGGAATGAGACTTTACATAGGGAAATGCTTGCACAAGCTTTTTCATGCTTTTCGGAGATTTCCCTAGCTGCTGTTTGACCTTACATTTAATGACTAAGTGACTTATTTTTTGCTCACTATGTAATAAGGTATCTAATTCCAATGCAACTCTTTTGAGAGATGTGAAACATTTAAGAGGTGGTTAGTTTATCAGTGCTCACAGAGAGCTTCATGATGGTGTACATGGGCATTGGTGAGTTCTTGGCCGCTGAATACTAGATTAGTTACTTTAAGTGTGGACCATAAAGCAAGGGCACATTTGATGTTTCAGTTTTTAATGCTTCAGCTTGCTTTTGTGACTATCTGCTATATTATAAGGGAATTACAAGGTCTTGTCCAATATGATTATCCTGTCTTGATCTTAGACCCTTCAGAGCTATGAACTAACTAAATTTTTTACTTCATAATTTACTTAGTTTCAGATACTTTCTACAGAAACAGAACAGATTCTAAAATATCTTGTATGGTGATAAGAGCATAGCTTGCATTGTGAAAACAGCTTGTGTGAGATCAAAACAAGGCCACTCCGTTCATTAACAGTGAATTTCAGTAGTATATATCCATTTTCATTGTGCTGATACTACTTTAAGTATTCATCTTAGTAATGGTATTCTCTTTCTAAAGGCTAATAAAAGTATCTAATAGTCTAAGAGCACATCTATGATGAACATTTTCTGTCTAGTGGAAGAATTAAGATGAAAAGATCTGAACCTCCTTCAAATTACTATTGTTCTTTCAATTATTATTACTATTTCAATTATAACTACTATTTCAAATTTCAATTACTATTGTAACTTTCATAGATATTAAATAGAAATTTATGAGGGAGAAAAGTCTTTCCAGTTTAAATCAAATCACTTTCTTCTGCAATTCCAAAAATCTATTGCATTCTTTAATTTTTAGATGTCTTATTTTGTATCAAACAGTCTCTGAAGCTGAATCTCTTGGTGACACATCAACTATGTACCTGTAAGTTTTGAAAGTAATGTTCAGACAAAGGAAAAACTGTTAACCAAATAATGGATTTTGTTCAGATATATTCTAAGGTTGAATTTTACAAATCTAGCTACTCTTGTATAGGCAAGTCAGGTGAACCTAAGAACAGAGGACACATTGCAATCAAGAGTTAATGATTGGAATCCAATTACTCTGTTAACTGAACTGAACCCATAACCACACTCTGTAATCCCAGAGGTTTGATGGGCATATTCTATTATTAATTTTCTACTTACCAATATCGTAATTGTAATTTAATTAAGTGCATGAGAAAAATTATCAGCTGAAATTATATTTAAAACATAAACTGTTTTTTTTTTTTACAGAGATTAGTGTTTTAAAACTTGCTTAACAGTTTTGAAAACGGAAAAATAAATATAGTGAATAGCTTTGCACCTTCTTTGCTGTGGCATCCTTAGATGAATTTTAACCACAATAAAGAAAAAAACGTATTTACTGAGTTTCCAATATGGAACTGTTTACATTATTTTTTGGTAGGAATTATGGAAATTGATTGTCTCATTACAATTGCAACAAAAAAATCAAATTTGTATCAAATTGGTATAGATAAACAATAAATTACATTGTTGTAAGTAGTTTTCCCCAACAGGTTTGTTAATTACTTAAGCTGATTTAGAAATAAGCAGGTACCTAACTGAAATATTAAAACACACAGAAATGTCTCAGTATAAGGCTCTGGAGTCTCAAAGGATACTTGCAGCTTTTCACAGAAAGCTGGTCTGCTTGGATGAGAAATCAATTGGAGGGAGTTACTTGAGAGCCCAGTATAGAAGATGAAAGATTTTCTGTTGGTATAATGTTCTCTTGGAATGTATACACCTTACCCTTGTTCATTTAAATGCTGATTTTTCTCCCCCACTATCTGGTTCCAATCTGGACATGGAATTGTGATACTTATTCTAAGCATCACCTGTCTCAAGTCTGTGTAAACATGACACCATTTGTTCTCTAAACTGTCAGTTAAAACAACCAGCTACAATGTTGAGCAATGGAGAGGATAGGGTGGGACATCCTGGGTCAGAGTGGGAGGAGAGGAAGGAAGCAGAAGGAGAAGAAGGAGTGGGAGGCAGAGGAGGATAGGAAGAGCCGGAAGAGAGGAAGGAGTAGGAGGAGAAGGAGAGAAGCTGGAGGAGAGGTCTTGGAATGACGTGGAGAAATGAACTGAACCTAAAATATCATTAATAGCAAGTATAATGGGGGAATCTGAATGGTAAGAGTTATGCTGGCTTGGAGGTTTAGGAAGGAGTAACTATTGCCCAGCATTGTGTTCTAGGTTAACTAAATAAATGCTAGTCTATGTGTGGTGATTTGGTTATACAGTTTAGGAATAACCACAGCTTTAATAAAAGATATGTCAATAGTAAGTATTAATGACCAAATACAACAATTTTCTTTGCTGCACACTTGTACAGTATACTTTCTGGAACATTCAAAAGACCATTCTGTTGGAGAGTTGGAAGCACCTGTATCTAGAACAATTCAAAAGTGTAAAAATAGTTCCTGTGCTCAAAGGTTTTAATCTGCTATATATGAATTTGTAGGAGATTTCTGAGATATTAAGGACTCTCTCTCTTACATGTATTGTTTCTCAGGCCAGCAGACTGGTGAGATGCTTGTTGCACAACCTGAATTTGATATATAGCACTCAGAGTGAAAAAGGAAAGTTGGTCCCCAAAATTTGTTCTCTGACCTCATAGATACAATGGTATTGGACAAGTTTCTACACACAAAGTAAGTCATGTAGCATTTCTTTATTTATTATAATTTTTGTGTTTGGGAGCACGAATTATGCAAAATAAGAAGTTTCATCATGACATTTCCTTACATGTCTCTTGCACATTTTGATCATATGTACCAACATCACTCTTTCTTGTGTTCCCTTGTTTCTTATCATCCATTTCCTTTTTGACTAAGTCTCCTTTTCTATTTTTTATCTATTTAAAAATTACTTCTTTTATTTTTTATATTATAATATAATTACACCAGTTCCTCTTCTTCTTTCCAAACTCTCTCTTAACCCCCTCCTTTCTCCCTTTCAAGTTTATGGTCCCTTTACTCATTAAATGCTGTGAAGATTTACCTCCATCCATGAAAGAAAACAGGTGGTACTTGCTTTTCAGAGTCCAGCTTATTTCACTTACCATAATCTCAATAAAATGTTTATAGAGCATGAACTTAGGTGTATGGCTTGTAGTTCCCTGGTGATGAGTTAGCTACTTCCCTTTTATTTCCTTCTAATCTTCAAGATTCTATTTAACATATAAGCCCCGTTATTAGTTATGGAGGAACAAGCAACTTCTACAATGGAGAATCACACATGCTATGCTGCTGACTTCTCTATTGTACCTACTCTATGGCATTCCTAGTTCATATCACTTGTGTTTAATGCAAAGCATTATTATTTCTTCTTCTTGTCATTCTGCTTTTTCATGTCCAGAACTCTTCACAAATAAAACTGTATATAAAGTTAGCAAGGTAGTGATTAAAAATATGTGTGGTAATATAATTTATAGTCATCTTATTTATTTTTCATGATAGATTTTTAAATCTACAATTAGGAAATTTTAAGCATATAACACCATATTGTTCACTAGTCATCAGTGGTTACAGTGGGTCGTTATGGATTGGTGTTTGGTGCTTGATATTATGTGCTATTCTGTATTCCTAAGTTGATACACATTCTGTGTATTAACCTATGTTAGTCAGACTTCTCCTGACATATGCATTTTTAGTGAGGAAGGATTTATGTTATTCTTGGTTTCAGAGTGTCAGTCCATCATGGAGTTTATAGCAGAGCATAGAAGGCTATAACCTGGAGGACAGAAAGCCAAGGGAACGAATTTTCACTAGTTGGTTTTCTCCTTTACATTATTTTTACTTCACCTTTACCCTCAGCCCATGGTAGTGCCACATTCATGGTGTCTAATTGCCTCGGTTAGTCTCTATAGAAATGCTTTAACAAAAAAAACCCTACAAAATTGTGATCATAAAAAAACTGACAGAAAAATTAACTACCATACCATTCATTTCCCTCACTGGAGAGACTGTGTTCTCTATGAATCCCACAAGGGCCCCTTCATTTAAAGTTTAAGGTATATTTATTGCTTTTATATCCCTTTCTACAGCTTTTCTTATTTCCACCCCAAATCACTTTCTTATCTTCAACTTATTCTTCTTCATGTTTTACACAACAAAACATTTGCTTTTATTAAACAGGAAATGTACTGCCTTCAGAATAATCCACAGAACATTCAGTAGCCTTAGTCTTATTTCAATGAACAATGACAATCAATTTCATGTAAAGGTAAACAGTGTTCTAGGAAATACTTCCTAATATTACAGACAAGTCACTGTTGTGTGTAATGCCTAACTAGTCAAATGTTGTTTTTAAGAGTGATCAATACTGAATACAACAAAGAATGTAAAATGTCTATGGAAGATACTGATTTTAAAGCCAACATTCTGATAGAAGTAAAGATAACCAGTGTACATACCAGAAACAAACCTAGCCATTATAACTAGATATTTCACATATTTTAGTTTATATAATGGAAACTTTAGTGTTTTTTATGGTATTTCCAGGGTCAATGAGCTTAGTGTTGAAGCAATATATTATGGTTTAAGGTTAATGTAGAACTGTACCAGCCACTTTTCTGATTTTAATATTCTCTTTGGTGTGAGAAATTACTCTGCAGACAAAACACTAGCAAAAAGAAAGAAAAAAAGAAACAAACAAGAAAGAAAGACCAATGAGATGATTTCTAATGATATTCTGCCTATACTCACAGATCAGTGCCTTGTACAGTTGTCTTTACCCAGAAGCAGATGGGAGTGGGTGCAGAGACCCAAAAGCCAGATATTGTGTGGAGAGAGCAAATCTAATTTGGAGTTTTCCATCCAGTTTCCTCTATTTGTAGCTTAGGAACCCTGCAGAAGACCAGGAGGTAAAACTGTAGGAGTCAGGGAATGGAGGACACCAGAAGAACAAGGTGCACTGAAACAACTAAGGGCTCACATGGGCACAAACAAATTCAAATAGCAAATGAGGGGCCTGTGGGGACCTGCACCAGGTTTTCTGTGTAAATGTAGTTGTTAGCTTGAGTCTTTGTGGGACGACAATAAGAGGAGATCTGGTCTAGAGTGCCTGGTCTAGGCACTCTTTTCCTCTCATTCGGTTATCTTGTCCAGCCTTGATATGAGGGCTTTTGCCCTGTCTTAGTGTACCTTCTTTTGTCCTGATTGTCTGTTGTCTCTTGCAGGATTGTTCTTTCCTGAAGAAGTGAAAGAGGGGTGAGTTTGGGGAAAATAGGAGTTGGGGGAGGGGATCTGGGAGGACTGGAGGGTGGAACTATGATTAAGTTGTATAAGAGAATAATCTATTTTCAATCAAAATTAAAAAAATAGAAAAATGAAAATAGATCCATACTTAACACCCTGCACAAAACTGAAGTCCAAGGGAATCAAAGACCTCAAAATAAAACCAGACACATTAAATCGGCTAGAAAAAAAAAGTGGGGAATACCCTAGAACTCACTGGTACAGGAGAAAACTTCCTGAACAGAACACCAACAGCACAGGCTCTAAGAGCAACAATCAATAAATGGGACCTCATGAAACTGAAAAGCTTCTGTAAAGCAAAGGACACCATCATCAAAACAAAGCGACAGCCTACAGATTGGGAAAGAATCTTCACCAACCCTCTATCTGATAGAGGATTAATATCCAGTATATATAAAGAACTAAAGAAGCTGAAAAGCAGTAAACCAAGTAATCCACTTAAAAAATGGGGAACAGAGCTAAACAGAGAACTCTCTGTAGAGGAATATCGAATGGCAGAGAAACACTTAAAGAAATGCTCAACCTCATTAGCCATTAGGGAAATGCAAATCAAAACGACCCTGAGATTTCACCTTACACCCATCAGAATGACCAAGATAAAAAACTCAAGTGACAATACATGCTGGAGAGGTTGCGGAGAAAGAAGAACCCTTTTCCACTGCTGGTGGGAATGTAAACTTGTACAACCACTCTGGAAATCAATCTGGTGCTTTCTCAGCCAACTAGGAATAGCACTTCCTCAAGATCCAGCCATACCACTCCTAGGCATATATCCAAAAGAGGCTCAAGTACACAATAAGGACATTTGTTGCTCAACCATGTTTGTAGCAGCTTTATTTGTAATAACCAGAAGCTGGAAACAGCCCAGATGCCCCTCAACTGAAGAATAGATGCAGAAATTGTGGTACATCTATACAATGGAGTATTGCTCAGCAATGAAAAATAAGGAAATCATGAAATTTGCAGGTAAATGGTGGGACCTGGAAAGGATCATCCTGAATGAGTTGTCCCAGAAGCAAAAAGACACACACGGTATATACTCACTCATATAGACATACAACATAGGATAAACCCACTAAAATCTGTACATCTAAAGAAACTAAGCAAGAGAGAGGACCCTGACTAAAATGCTCAATCCCCATCCCGAAAGGCAAAGAGGATGGACATCAGAAGAAGAAGAAAACAAGAAACAACCTAGGAACCTGCCGCAGAGGGCCTCTGAAAGCCTCTGCCCTGCAGACTATCAAAGCAGATGCTGAACCTGATGGCCAACTGTTGGGCAGAATGGAATGGAATCTTATGTAAGAAGTGGGAAATAGTAAGAGCTGGAGAGGACAGGAAATCCACAAGGAGAGCAACAGAACAAGAAAATTTGAACACAGGGAACTTCCCAGAGACTCATACTCCAACCAAGGACTATTCATGGAGATAACCTAGAACCCCTGCACAGATGTAGCCCATGACAGTTCAGTGTCCAAGTGGGTTACATAGTAATGGGAAGAGGGACTGCCTCTGACATAATCTGATTGGCCTGCTCTTTGATCACCTCCCCCTGAGAGGGGAGCAGGCCACAGAAGATGACAATGCAGCCACTTCTGATGAGAACTGATAGACTAAGATCAGAAAAAAGGAGAGGAGGACTTCCCCTATCATTGGACTTTGGGAGGGGCATGCGTGAAGAAGGGGGAGGGAAGGCGGGATTAGAAGGTGGGATTAGAAGCTTATGGGGGGGATACAAAGTAAATAAAGTGTAATTAATAAAAATTAAAATAATTAAATAAATCAAGATGCAGATCAGTGTCCACATGGGTTTCCTAGTATGGGGAACAGGGGCTGTCTCTGACAAATAACTCTTTGATCACCTATCCCTGCTGGGGAAACAGCCTTACCAGGCCACAGAGGGAAAAATGAAACCAGTCCTGGTGAGACCTGATAGGCTAGGGTGAAAGAGGAGGAGAGGAGGACTTTCTCTCTGGACTGTGGGGAGAAGAAGAGGGAGGGAGGGTGAAATTGTAAGGGGATAAGGGAGGGTGCTACAGCTTGAATAGAGAATGAATAAATTGTAATAAATAAAATAGATTAATGTAAAAATGTCAAATAAGTAAAAGAAAGAAAGAAAATCTCAAGTGCAATAATGTTCTTACTCTAGGTCCACTAAACCTAAGATCATGCTCTGTGTATGTTGTATTCTTATTATTAAGCAAAATAAATACTATTTATCTAGGGATTCAATGCTTAACTGTTATAAACATGTTGGTGGTGTCATCACAAATTTTGATAAGCGGCATATTTTTATATCTCAAACTTTCTAGAGGATGAAACTTAAAAGGTACACATGCATTAAAGAAGCACTAAAACTCTGGCCATACAGTTATGTAATCCAGTCCCAGATTCTCCCTAAGATTCTTCTCAATTCTGTCTGGCCTTATGTTTTTTTCACAAAAAAATGTGAAAAAAATGGGTTTATATCTGTTCTTCTGTGTGTTCTTGTGAGCACACATGCACGAGGGTGTGTTTGTGTAGCTTCAAGTCATTGGGTATCTTCCTCAATGACTCTCCACTGTGGGTTTTGAGGCAGAGTATCTCACTGAATCTCAGACTCATCTATACTGACTAGCCAGTTAGCTCCAAGGGATCTTCTTGCTCTTGTTTCCTTAGCACTACAGTTCTAGGCACCTAACATTTTTCTATGGCTGATGTTTGATTGAACTCCCATCCTCATGCATATACAACAAGCACTTTACTGCCTATAACATCTCCCCAGACCTCCATTTTGTTTTTAAAGTATTTTCTTAAGAAAGTAATAGGAATTTTCATTGTACTAGTAAGAAAACCTGTGAGATATTAAGTGATTATAAGTTCTATACTTCACTTTTCATTGTGTTAATTTATGACTTAACTACATTAATAAACTAATGTAAAATTATATTGTCAAACCAAAATAAAATCTGAAAGAAATGAAAATGAGATGATTAGTGGCCAAAGGAAGGGTTAATTGTATAGAAGTTGGGTAAAGACAGTGAAGGGATGAGGGGGAACAAGATGTATCACATAACTGTAAGAAAAAGTAAAAGAAGAAAGCAACAAAGACATAAGAGAAAAACTAAAATGAAAATGTTGTTACTCAGAAGGTACATTTTAATATACCTGTGACTACTGTGCCAAAATTATTGAGGTACAGAATATCCATCACTACAGGAACATCACTGTTATCCATTTTCAGAAAATATCTTTAAGCATTTATAAATATAAAATTTTATTCTTAATCTCCAAAGTTTATTGAGAAAAAATTTCATAAATTCTTATTGTACTGTGAAAATACAACTGATATATAAGAAAAGTAATTTATAACATTAGTGATTTTTATTTATTTTTTGAACTTTTTGTTGTTGTTTATTCTCTTTTGTTATTTGTGTGAGAATATTGTGTCTCTCACATTAGCTTCAACTTCAACATGTAGCCTCAGAAGACCTGAGCTCCTGATCCACCTGATGGCATTATGGGTATTTAAAGTTGAATTTGATGCATTTAAATATATAAAATATTAATTAATTTTACAATAGATGGCACAAAAGAGTAGATAAATATATATATAATAAAACAATCAAAATATTCCAGATAACTTTATTTTTTTAATTTTTTATTTAACTTTTATTAATTGCAATTTATTCACTTTGTATCCCCCCATAAGCCCCTCCCTCCTCCCCTCTTGATCCCACCCTCCCTCCCCCTTCTTCACGCATGCCCCTCCCCAAGTCCACTGATAGGGGAAGTCCTCCTCTCCTTCTTTCTGATCTTAGTCTATCAGTTCTCATCAGAAGTGGCTGCATTGTAATATTCTGTGGCCTGGTAAGGCTGCTCCCCTCTCAGGGGGAGGTGATCAAAGAGCAGGCCAATCAGATTATGTCAGAGGCAGTCCCTCTTCCCATTACTATGTAACCCACTTGGACACTGAACTGTCATGGGCTACATTTGTGCAGGGGTTCTAGGTTATCTCCATGAATAGTCCTTGGTTGGAGTATGAGTCTCTGGGAAGTTCCCTGTGTTCAAATTTTCTTGTTCTGTTGCTCTCCTTGTGGATTTCCTGTCCTCTCCAGCTCTTACTATTTCCCACTTCTTACATAAGATTCCATTCCATTCTGCCCAATAGTTGGCCATCAGGTTCAGCATCTGCTTTGATAGTCTGCAGGGCAGAGGCTTTCAGAGGCCCTCTGTGGCAGGTTCTTAGGTTGATATCATCCACTATGAACAGGTAGGCTTCATGCCAGGCATGCAGGGGTGGTTCCATATACAGAAATCCATTAATGTAATCCACCATGTTAACAAATTGAAGAATAAAAACCACATGATCATCTTAGATGCTGAAAAATTATTTGAAAAAATCCACCACTGATTCATATTTAAAGTCTTGGAGAAATCAGGGATACAAGACATATACCTAAACATAGTAAAGACAATATACAGCAAGCCTATAGCTACCATCAAACTAAACGGAGAGAAACTTAAATCAGTCCCACTGAAATCAGGGACAAGGCAAGGCTGATTTCTCTCTCTGTATCTCTTCAACACAGAACTTGATGTCCTAGATAGACCAATAAGACAACTAAAGGAAATCAAGGGGATACAAATCAAAAAGGAAGAAGTCAAAGTATCACTGTTCACTGATACATGAGTGACCCCAAAAATTCAACCAGGGAACTCCTTCAGCTGAAAAACACCCAAAGTGGCTGGATACAAAATCAACTAAAAAAAAATCAGTTAGCCTTCCTTTATTCAAAAGACAAAAGGACTAAGAAAGAAATTAGGGAAACAACACCCTTCATAATAGCCACTAATAACACAAAGTACGTTGGTGTGACTCTAGCTGAACATGTGAAAGACATGTATGAAAAAAATACTTCAAGTATCTGAAGAAATTGAAGAAGATATCAGAATATGGAAAGATCTCCCATGCTCATGGATCGGTAGGATTAACACAGTGAAAATGGTCATTCTGCCAAAAGCAATCTACAGATTTAATTCAATTCCCACCAAAATACCAACACAATTCTTTACAGAAATTGAAAGAACAATTTTCAATTTTGCATGTAAAAACAAAAAAACTCAGAATTGCGAAAACAATAACAGATTGTTTGGAGGCATCTCTATCCCTGATCTCAAGCTGTACTACAGAGCAATAGTATTTTTCTTATTTGTACCAGTTGTGCAAGTAGGTTAAATTTCTGGGTAGAAAAACTCAATTGATTAAAGAGAACTTGTTAAAAAGAGGTAATAAGTTTCAGCTACTGTGTTGTGTGTTTCAGAAAAGAGAAAACCATCATAAAAGAAAAAAAAATCTTAGAAATTGATGCCTTGGACAGCCATATAGTGTGTTGGGTGTCTGGTAAGAACTTGAGTATGGAATCCTGACAGTGCTAAATAACAGAATTATATCCATTCTATTCTCCCAAAACAAAACAATATTTGCAGCAGGAAGTAGAGTGGCTATATGGTCTTTATTTTTCTTCCCTGTGATATCTAAAGATAATATAGCATAGTAGAAGTCCTCATTCCATATTCCATGTACAATTTTCCTTCTCTCTCTCTTCTGTAATTACACTGTGAAAGTATCAACTAGTGATCAACACATAACAGTCACTTATTCTTTGTATTTTGACCAATTGTGTATCTGTGTAATGGCCTTCATTTGCTGAATAAAAAATTATTTAATCAGTAATAAGAGCTTAATTTTGGGTGAAAAGTAAGTATGTGGAATGAAGTTAAAAACCAAATTGCTTTAGTTAAATGGAAATAGTAGGTTTTTCTCTGGGGTCTATGATTTCCCCAACCTCAGACAGTTGGTTGTGTTTACATTTACAAAACACCAATTCTATCTTATTGAATAGGCCTTAGGTTAGTTACATAGCTGTTAGTACTTGCAAGATGAAAGTTTCACTATTGCATGTATGAGCATATATTATAATGTTGGTCATTGTCATTGTTTTGGTCCTAAAAATTTTAGCTAGATAGGTTTGGAGGAGGCTTTCAGGTTAGTTCAAACTCAATACTGGCAAGTCCTGCACACAAGTTTGGTATCTTCAGCAATAGGATCTTACCTTTAAATTCTGAAAGGCAACCAACGGCAATAGCATTAAGCTTATAATGTTTGGGAGTCTGTTGAAATCTCAAGACCAACCACTCAGAGGAAGGTTTACTATTCCTGGCACTAGGACTTTTGCTATGTAGTTTATGGCCATTCTGAACATAATCATCCATGTTGCATAACTCAACAAGAACTGAATAATGTCAACATCAGTTGGAATATGGTGAAATCTCACTAAATCCAAGACTTCTATAAAGATCTACAGGCAATCAATGGAAATAATTAAAGTAGAAAAGTCTTGAGTTTAACTTGGAGTAGGGGCCACAGGGGGATTTTTGGGGGGATGGGGTGAAGTTGATGTAAATGTAATTTTCATGTATAAATTCTCAAAAATGATGTGAATATAAATATTATAAGTGAAGAAATTATATATAATTTAATTTCATTTTACTATGAATATTCAGTATATGCATTTAGCAATAAAATAATGATACATCAATAAAATATGGATATTTAATATGTTTGCAGTTAACAATAAAATAAATCATATAAATACTTTACATGTTTGAGCAATTTTATGGAACTGATATGTAAACTTTAGATTATAATGTAAGAAAATAGAAACTAAAATAGCAATCAATAAACCTGTCAAGAAAAAAACTTTTTTTAGTTTTTATTTTTTTTAATAGTCATCACAGGTTATTTACTTTGTATCCCAGCTGTAGCCCTCTTCCTCATTCCCTCCCAATCCCACTCTCCTTCCCTCATCTCCTCTCTGTCCCTTTCCAAGTCCCCTGCTAGGGGAGGTCCTCCTGCCCTTCCATCTGACCCTAGCTTATCAGGTATCTTCAGTACTGGCTGCAATGTCTTCCTCTGTGGCCTAGCAAGGCTGTTTCTCCCAGAAAAAAAAAAAAAAACCCTTATCAAAAATATGCCCAATGTCTTTCCTATTTGCTTAAGTTAGCAAGAAATATCTTTCAAGATAGATGCTCCAGAAGAATAATAAGTTAGAATGTATGCAACATGAGAAATATGGTGAAAAATAACACCTCTATTCATCTGTGCTGGAGCAAGATGCTGTAATGAATGGAATGATGTGTGTAGCAGCAAATAAATGGCAGAGATACCTGGACTAAAATCTTACTTTAACACATTTAATTTTGTAGCCTAAACATTTTAGATAGTGTGTACAACTTATATTGATCTATACTTTTCATTATATTACATACCTAGTACTATGTGGAGCTAGAAAGTAATATGTCAGGAATTCATGAGTAATTTAGACTTTTCTTAAAAATGTACATACTGTTAGCATAAGTGCAAAGCAATATCCATTTAAAAATACCAGTATATTTTCACAGTTATTTCAAGATTCAGAGTTCTTAGTGAATTTTGTTCTCTATAAAATGTGATGGCTTGCTTCTAAATAAAAGATGGCTTTATTTGAAAGCATAAAATTCGAGTTATAGGGCTATGTTAACATTTTATAATCTGATGTTTAAACACCTTTATACTGATCACAACTAATGCTAGTATTTTTGTTACTAGATGCAAAACACTGATTTATGATGCAGGTATAAATGCATTATATTATATTGAAACTCTTTCTTGTGAGATACTATTTATTTATTTACTAGACTCTTTTCTCATATAATATACCCCCATTACAATCTTCCATCCTTCTTACCCTCTCAGTTCCTCCCCACATTTCCTCTCATATGGATTCATTCCTTTTATGTTTCTCATTAGAAAAAAAAAACATGCTTTTAGGAAATAACAACAAAATATATAACAAGATTACAAAATCGCATTGAAGTTGTGTAAGGCAAACCAATTGAAGGAAAATAGCAAAAAAGAACGTCAGAGGCTCATTTGTACACACATTCAGGAATTCTCTAAAAACACTCAACTGGAAATCATAATATAAATAGAGAGGGCTTGCTGGAGACCCATGCAGCAGAGATTGCTGCTTCAGGATCTGTGAGTTTAGATGAGCTTTTCTCAGTTGATTTAGAGGGTCTTGCACTTTTGATGTCCTCCATTCCCTCTGGCTCTAACCCTCTTTCCACCTTTTCTTCCTTGGATTTCCCTGAGCGCTAAAGGGAGGGATTTGTTCCAGACATCCCATTTAGAGCTGTGTGTTCCAAGGTCCTTTCCTCGCTCTTTCTGAGTAATGTCTGGCTATGGGTCTCTGTTTTTATTTCCATTTACTGTAGGAGTAAGTTTTCTGATGATGGCTGAATAAGGCACCGAACTATGTGTGATTAAGACCTATCTTTGTAGGAAATTCAGGTGTTTCTGTATAAGTATATATTTTATATATGATACTAACTAGATAATTTAAGAAGAAATGTTGACTATAAGGGTTAGGAGTGATCAAATGATAGGGGCAGTTTTAATAAACTAAAAGGGTATCAAAGCTTGTTTTGAGGCTAAAAGACAAAACTATCTCATGGTAGTAGACATCTATTTGCTTTAGGAAAACTGTATGAACATGAAAAATATGTGACTAAAACCTGAAGATTAAAATACTATCATCAAATTAATTCTGGCTTATTGGATACAACCGCAAGAAGAACAAGACAAAATACTGGAATGAGAGCTACACAATTTCTCAAATTATAGAAGCATGAGCAAAATCAGTGTGCACATTTCTATTATTTAGCGGTCTATTATGGGAGTTTTATGGAGAAGTGAGGGGATAGAAGGACCTTCTGGGGCCAGGAGCTTCAACAAGAAGAAAAACAGAGCCAAAAATCTGGGCATAGGGGTGCCTACAGACATTGATGCACCAACCAAGGACTATGCATGGAGAGGATATAGGTGTCCTGCTCAGATATAGCCTATAGTAGCTTAGTCTCCATGTGAGTTATCTAGTAAGGGGAGAAGGGGCTGTCTCTGACATAGACTCTCTTGTCTGCACCTAATCACTTCCCGCTGGCAGGGTGGCCTTGCCAACCCACAGAGAAAAAGGATATAACCCGAGACTTGATAGGCTGGGGGGAAAGTGATAGCGGGGGAAGAGGGAGGGAGGGTGGTGCCAGGATGATGAGACTAGAGAGGGGGGCTACAATCAGGATGTAAAGTGAATAAATTAAAAAACTAAATTTAAATAAAAATATTATTTCATGTTTTGAACAAATATTTATTGATTGCACAATATGACATCACACTTCTATGCCTATGAAATTCAGCTCTTAATGAAAGTTGGATTCTACATTCCCTGAAGATACTTACAAATGAGCAGAAGAAAAAGATAACTGCCTACATTGAAGTAATTCCACTAATTTTGCATTCGCTACATTGACTAAAACTGTCCTTTCCTGATTAAATTTGGCACTGGGTGTCCATTGAACACTGAATAAGAAGTTGGGAACATTTTGTTCTTACATGATTGGCAACAGTCCTGCACACTTCCTAAGAGGAATGACTATTTATCTATTATGTTTATTCCAGTTGAGCTTAATTGCTTAAAAATAGAGTACAAAATAAGACACAGTTTTAGTAATAGCAACAAAGCACACCCTTGTGTATCACAACTAGCTTCATAAATAAAAAATAGTAATTTGTGTGTCTTGTCTATAATTTCTGATTTTATAATTTTATTACTTAAATATACAAATATAAAATTTCATAAAACTGCCATAATAAGATATGCATGAAATATTTTGAAAGGAACTGATGAAATTAGCAAATAAAATTATAGACTATTTAGCAAAATTATGAGCAAAAATCCTGTAATGGTTGAGAAAAAGATAAAGATGAAATATATTTTAAATACTATTTTATGTTTTGATATTTATTACACTTGAGAAAGATAAAAATATAAATTGTGAGAAATGTTTTATAAGAATGCTAATGTGAAAAATCTAAGCAATAAGTACATTTATATGCAAATGGAAGACTTTGGGCCTATAATACTTGTAAGTTATAGTTGTATAACAATGTTTCTAGTATAATTATATAACTTGCCAATATCCATTTTAACTGAAAAACATCCATATCAAAGATGACACACATAAAAGACTTTCAACTTTCTTTATAGTTTTGAGAAGGATTCCTCCAGAATGATTTGAAACATGCGAAATGCCTCAAACATACCTTCACTCATGGTCCAGCTAGGCTAGCCCTTTTCTAGTCCTTCTAATTCTTCCTCTCTTTCACTTATACTCACAATGTTAATACTGTCAATCACTGTGTTTGTCTTCATTTATTTTTCTTTCAACTTCATAATTAAGTCTAATCATATACCAATTTGCAGCTTGGTCTGATGATTCCACTGCATGTAACAATTCTGTGACCTGACATAATGTGACTATAGACCTACCCATTCTTGTGGGAAGTGGCTAAATCTCAGCCAAACTAGCTACCGACTCTCAGATGTGAGAAAGAAGTTACACATGTGAGGTAACTAGCTCTGTGGTAAGCACTTGCCTCACTTCCACAAAACCAAAGCAAAATACCCCAGTATTGCTGGGAAGAAATAAGTAGGAGGAATGTATTAAAATTAGAAAAGGAAGCCAAGCTGATAGCAACATAGAAAATCTTCACAGATTTCATGGACATCTTTTGCTGTTTTGTTGTTTTGTCTTTAGATTCTGGTCATATACACAATTACATTTGATAGCCAAATTGGGAATGCAGTTTGGCACTGATCATTAGGAAAAAAGAAGTGTTAAAATATTTTGTCATGATTCCTAAATGTCTGTGACCTCATGATTGATAGCTGTTAAGAGTCAACCTGGGACAAGATTGTGTGTGTGTGTGTGTGTATTTCTATGTATGGTGTCCTGACTGTAGAAAAACCAATGTCTTGTAACTCTGAGGAAACATGGCTAACATGACCTCAATCATACAGAAAAAAAATTAGAGGCAATTGAGGAATGCTTAGAGCAAGAGAAGCAGTCATTCCTAGGGAAGAGCTCACCAACTGGTTATCCAATACCAAATGATTTAACAAATTTGACAAATGAGTCACTTAGAATAAGACTTCATGTTTAGGGGAGAGGATATGTTTTGACATTTTCTTCTGAAAAAGGAGAAACATTACAGTTGATTACCCTGATGACAGTGAGAAAACGCTGACACTCTCTTCTGCTTCAGATGACTTTGCAGGTTCATGGAGGTACATGGGCTACTCATAGAAGTACAGTAATTTAAAGGCACCCAGATTTGTTTTACTTTGTAGAGACACTCTCAATACAGGTTGTATTTACCATGCAAAAGAAAAGCATCTCCTTGCCTGGAGTATTGGTCTCTGCAAAGACACCTGGGCCAGATTTTTGGTTCTTTTGCTCTCCTTGTGGAGCTCCTGTCCCCTCCAGGTCTTTCTATCTTCCTCCTCTTTCATAAGATTCCCTGCACTCTACCCAAAGTTTGGTTATGAGTATCAGTGTTTGCTTTGCTACACTGCTGGATGGAGTATTTCAGAGGCCCTCTGTGTAGGCTTCTGTCCTGTTTCCTGTTTTCTCCTTCCAATGTCCATCCTGTTTGCCTTTCTGAGTGAAGATTAATCATCTTACCCAGGGTCCTTCTTCTTGCTTAGCTTCTTTAGGTGTATAGATTTTAGTATGTTTATCCTATGTTATATGTTTAATATCCACTTATAAATGAGTATACACCATGTGTGTGTTTTGCTTCTGGGATACCTCACTCAGGATGATCTTTTCTAGATCCCACCTTTTGCCTGCAAGTTCAGAGTATGTTATGATTCAGATTGGAGAACAACAGAAATAAATGGGAAAAAATCTTGTTACATAACAGAGTACAGAGCAAAATCTAAGGACTTTAAAATAAAAATGAGGAAATTGCAACTCAAGGAGCATCAACACAGCTTACAAAGCAGAACAGGAGGAAATGGTGACTAACTTGGAGCAGTTTTTTTTTTTTTTTTTTTAAGAAGAATCCAGGATTTTTTTTTTTTACTAATTACAATTTATTCACTTTGTATCTTGGCTGTGACCCCTTCCCTCGTGACAAATCCCACTCACCCTTCCTCTTCTTCCCTTTCCTAGTCCACTGATAGAGGACATCCTCCTCTCCTTCTATCTGATGCTAGTCTATCAGGTCTCATCATGACTAGCTTCATCATCTTCCTCTGCAGCCTGGCAAGGCTGTACACCCCAGGAAGTGATCAGAGAGCTAGCAACTGAGTTCATGCCTGAGAAAGTCCCTGCTCTCCTTACTAAGGAACCTACTTGGAGACTGAGCTGCAATGGGTTACCTCTGTGCGATGGGTCTAGGTTATCTCCATGGACCTTGGTTGTATCAGTCTCAGAAAATGCCCCCAGTCCCAGAATTTTTGGTTATGTTGCTTTCCTTGTGGAGCTCCAGACCCTCCCAGGTCTTTCTCTTTCCCCATTCTTTCATAAGATTCCCAGCACTCTGCCCAAAGTTTGGCTGTGATTCTCAGCATCTGCTTTAATACCATGCTGGGTCAAGTCTTTCAGAAGCCCTCTGTGGTAAGCTCCTGTCTTGTTCCTTATTTTCACCTTCTTCTGATGTCTGTCACATTTGCCTTTCTGAATGAAGATTGAACATCTTATCCAGGGTACTTGTTCTTGCTTAGCTTCTTTAGGTGTACAGATTTTAGTATGTTTATCCTATATTATACGTCTAATATCCACTTACAAGTGAGTATAGGGTCCTCCTTCTTGCTTAGCTTCTTTAGGTGTATAAATTTTAGTATGTTTATCTTATGTCTAATATCCACTTAAAAGTGAATATACACCATGTGTGTTTTTCTGCTACTGGGATACCTCACTCAGGATGATCTTTTATAATTGCCACCATTTGCCTGCAAATTCCTTGATTTTAACTGCTGAGAGATAACCTAGACCTCCCTGCTCATACATAGCCCGTGGCAGCTATGTCTCCAAGTGAGTTCCTTAGTAAGGGGAGCAGAGGCTGTCTCTGACATGAACTCAGTGTCTGGCCCTTATCAGGCCACAGAGGAAGACAGTGCAGCCAGTCCTGATGAGACCTGATAGGCTAGGGTCAGATGGAAGGGGAGGAGGACCTCCCCTATCAGTGGACTGGAGGAGGGGCATGGGAGGAGAAGAGAAAGGGAGGGTGGAATTGGGAGGGGCTGAAGGAGGGGGTTACAGCTGGGATACAAAGTGAATAAATTGTAATAAAAAATAAAAAAAAATTATATGATACCTACTGTTAACTGTTGCGTCATTTTAAAGACAGATCAAAATAAATGTTATTTTATTTTAAAAGAGAAATTCCTGTGTACATATTTGTAATTTTTAATACTAATAGGAAGTTATTTACTAAAGCATGGGTAATTTGTCAGTGGCTGTATCAGCTTAGTAGTGATTACATTACTGAAGAAAATATCAGCCCCTTTTCCAACAACTGTCAACTGTGAACCCTCATGGGTTCTTCCTCCATTAATGGTGAAAACTTGACAGGCTGACTCTTTTGCAGCTTTTGTGAACCACAACTGCAATGAGTTCACAGTGAAATGGCTCTGTCATACCAAGAAAATATTTGCATAAAATTTCTCCAACTCATTAAATGATTTGTGTTATTTTAGAATCACAGATATGTGGTAGATGGGTATAGAGTTAAATAAAGCCTGAGAGATGATCTCCAATGAACTAATGTTCTCATTTTTTTTGTATCTTATAACTGAAAATTAAATTTTAGGGATGAAAAACAGTAGCCATATGAAATGAGAAGTCTTGGTTACATAAATGCAGAAATATAGCTAAGGATATAGCTAAGATTATAAACTTCGTGGGCAGCATCCTTAGAGCCCTGGGTTCAATTGTAACACTGTATATGTCAGGCATAGTGCCACACATCTATAATTCCATCTGCCCTAAGTAGAGGCAAGAAGATAAGACATTCAAGGTCAACTTTTTTTTTTTTAACTAATCCACTGAGGCTAGCCTAGGAGTATATGGCTTATCTCAACAAACAAAAATTAAAAAAGAAAAAGAATATAAAAAGCTAAAACTTCAATTTTGGTGAAAATGCTAGCAATACATATGCTTTTACATTTTAAAGTAAAAAATTCCCATATATTTGAACATAGAGGAATGTGTATTCAATATCGCCTAAAATATTTCTACTGCAAATGAGGTACAATAAAACATTACACTTTTAATAAAGAATTTGCAAAAAATAAGTGCAATAATATATTTTTAAATTTGGAGATTTAATGTAATTCAGATTGAAAAATATATCTCTTTTCAACTTTTTCCTATTTTGATAAGCCAAGCTGTATTTTACATTAATACTAGGACTATGTTGTTCTTCTATAGAGAAGAGAGGTTGACGGTAATTAAAGTAGATTCCACCTTCTCTGCTGATAGATAGTAAAGCACTCATGCTATAAGAAACTAAAGTGATTTATCTTCATCTTCCCCAAATTAATGAAAAATTCAGAAGACACATGGAAAACAGCTTCCTCACTCAGAAAAGATAGAAAGCATCAGCAGATCAATGTTCATATGTTCTTTTTCATCTCCTTAGCACATTTTGTTAGCAGATTGTTTTCTTTTGCCATGGCAGGTGCTCTATTATCATTATTTATGAAAAATGGGTAAATAAATCTACATTGCTCTATTACACTTAGGTTTTCTTTTTAAGAGTCAAATGTTGAAGCCATCCTGTGTTAGTGCTTGGTGGAGTGGGGGCAGTGGTGAGGTAGTTTATGCAGAGTAATGGAACAGGCCTCTTTGACTAATTTAGGGCTTGGTTTCTTTCTAGTTTTCTGATTATCTATGTTTTGGAATTCTATGATTTCCTTTGGCTTCCTCATTTTTAGTGCACTTTATGTCTCACGCTCTTTTTATTTGAAAACAAAATTAAAATTCATATATATTTATAAAATTATTGTTCATGGCTTTGAATTAAAAAATGGGATGAATGTGGATTTAATCTAGTAGATTAAGTTTCGCTTGGAAATTTTCTTTGCTTCCGCTAGTCTAAGTTAAACCTCTCCTCTTATTCATATGCCCTTGACACCGTTCTCAGCGTATGGTGCTTATCTTAACACCTTCTATTTAGATCTCTATTCAATGTTACAGAATCATACAAACAGCTTAAAATAAAACTGTACATGTTTGTCTAGTACACAACTTAATCTCAACACAGTCACAATATAGCTTTGTATCATCTTAATTTTGAGTGCCCACTATTCACCTCAGATCTCAAGAACGAATCTAGATAATGGGTGTAATATGCTGCTCTTCCTAGCCAAGTTGATCATCTCTCAGATCTAACTCACAATGCTGCCTTCTAATGACTGATAGTTTTTAAACTATCAATTTCCTAACACAGAAATTTTTCATTTAAGTAAACTATGATTTCTTATCTGAGTTATGACAAAGCTTTTTAGTTATCAAGTATGTTCATTTACAATTTATCATGCACACTGATCCACATCTTTTGAAATGTGGAGCAGACACATCTTCAGAAAGTACAGAATTTTCAGCTATTCATTTACCTTACTATAAAAACAGGCATTGTGACAATGTTATGAATGGGTCTGTGGAGCTTGGTTGTTCTAAATTATTTTTATTTTAATTTATTTTAAAGTTTTATTTATTTATTTAGTGTCTTTTTATAGTAAAAATGGCCATCTTACCAAAAGCAATCTACAGATTTAATGCAATTCCCATCAAATTGCCAACACAATTCTTTACAGACCTGGAAAGAAAAATTCTCAACTTTGTATGGAATAACAAGAAACCGAGAATTGCTAAAACAATCCTCTACAATAAAAGATCTTCTGGAGGTATCTCCATCCCTGATCTCAAGCTGTACTATAGAGCAACAGTTATAAAAACTGCATGGTACTGGCATAGAAACAGAATGGTGGATCAATGGAATCGAACAGAAGACCCAGAAATAAACCCACACACTTACGGACACCTGATTTTTGACAAAGATGCCAAAACCATACAATGGAAAAATGATAGCATCTTCAACAAATGGTGCTGGTCCAACTGGATGTCTACATGTAGAAAAATGAAAATAGATCCATACTTATCACCCTGCACAAAACTGAAGTCCAAGTGGATCAAAGACCTCAACATAAAACCAGACACATTAAATCGGCTAGAAAAAAAAGTGGGGAATTCCCTAGAACTCATTGGTACAGGAGAAAACTTCCTGAACAGAACACCAACAGCACAGGCTCTAAGAGCAACAATCAATAAATGGGACCTCATGAAATTGAAAAGCTTCTGTAAAGCAAAGGACACCGTCATCAAAACAAAGCGACTGCCTACAGATTGGGAAAGAATCATCACCAACCCTCTATCTGACAGAGGACTCATATCCAATATATATAAAGAACTAAACAAGCTGAAAAGCAACAAACCAAGTAATCCACTTAAAAAATGGGGAACAGAGCTAAAGAGAGAATTCTCTGCAGAGGAATATCGAATGGCAGAGAAGCACTTAAAGAAATGCTCAACCTCATTAGCCATTAGGGAAATGCAAATCAAAACAACCCTGAGATTTCACCTTACACCCATCAGAATGGCCAAGATGAAAATCTCAAGGGACAACACATGCTGGAGAGGTTGTGGAGAAAGGGGAACGCTTCTCCACTGCTGGTGGGAATGTAAACTGGTACAACCACTCTGGAAATCAATCTGGCGCTTTCTCAGACAACTAGGAATAGCGCTTCCTCAAGATCCAGCCATACCACTCCTAGGCATATACCCAAAAGAGGCGCAAGTACACAACAAGGACATTTGTTCAACCATGTTTGTAGCAGCTTTATTTGTAATAGCCAGAAGCTGGAAACAACCCAGATGCCCCTCAACTGAAGAATGGATGCAGAAACTGTGGTACATCTATACAATGGAGTATTACTCAGCAATGAAAAATAAGGAAATCATGAAATTTGCAGGTAAATGGTGGGACCTGGAAAGGATCATCCTGAGTGAGTTGACCCAGAAGCAAAAAGACACTCACGGTATATACTCACTCATATAAACATACAATATAGAATAAACCCACTAAAAGCTGTACATCTAAACAAACTAAGCAAAAGAGAGGACCCTAACTAAAATGTTCAATCCCCATCCTGAAAGGCAAAGAGGATGTACATCAGAAGAAAACGAAAATAGGAAACAACCTCGGAACCCGCTACAGAGGGCCTCTGAAAGCCAGAAGAAAACAGGAAACCACCTTGAAACCTGCCACAGAGGGCCTCTGAAAGCTTCTGCAGTATAGACTGTCAAAGCAGATGCTGAGCCTGATGGCCAACTGATGGGCAGAGTGAATGGAATTTTATGTAAGAAGTGGGAAATAGTAAGAGCTGGAGGGAACGGGAACTCCACAAGCAGAGCAACAGAACAAGATAATTTGAACACA
>NW_026596069.1:27330397-27356343 GCF_907164565.1 Psammomys obesus
CCCATGGCAGTTCAGTGTCCAAGTGGGTTCCATAGTAATGGGAAGAGGGACTGCCTCTGACATAATCTGATTGGCCTGCTCTTTGATCACTTCCCCCTGGGGGGGAGCAGCCTTACCAGGCCACAGTAGAGGACAATGCAGCCACTTTTGATGAGAACTGATAGACTAAGATCAGAAAGAAGGAGAGGAGGACCTCCCCTATCAGTGGACTTGGGGAGTGGCATGCATGCAGAAAGGGGAGGGAGGGTGGGATTGGCAGGGGAGGAGGGAGGGGCTTATGGGGGGATACAAAATGAATAAAGTGTAATTAATAAAAAATAAATAAAAGATTTAAAAAAAAATTCTTTATTAATTACACTTTATTCACTTTGTATTCCCCCTGTGGTTCCCTCCCTCCTCCCATCCCAATCCCTCCCTTCCTTCACCCTCTGCATGCATGCTCCTCCCGGAGTCCACTAATAGGGGAGATCTTCTTTTCCTTCTTTCTGATCCTAGTCAATTAGGTCTCATCAGGAGTGGCTGCATTGTCTTCTGTGACCTGGTAATGCTGCTTCCCCCTCAGAGGGAGGTAATTAAAGAGCAGGCCAATCAGTTCATGTCAGAGACAGTCCCTGTTCCTATTACAATGGAACCCACTTGGATACTGAACTGCCATGGGCTACATCTGTGCAGGTGTCTTAGGTTATCTCGATGCATGGTCCTTGGTTGGAGTATCAGTCTCAGGAAAGACCCCTGTGCTCAGATTTTTTGGTTCTGTTTCTCTCCTTGTGGAGCTCCTGTCCTTTCCAGATCTTACTGTTTCCCACTTCTTTCATAAGATTCCCTGCACTCTGCCCAAAGGTTGCCCATAAACTTAATCCCTATCCAGAAAGGAAAAGAGGATGGACATCAGAAGAAGTCAAAAAGAGGGAACAAGTCAGGAGCCTGACACAGAGGACCTCTGAAAGGCTCTTCCCTGCAGACTATCAATGCAGATGCTGAGACTTATTTATTTTATCTAAAAGAGATTCTTCTCTCATACAATACTTCCTGATCACAGTTTCATCTCCCTCCTCTCCTTCCAGCTCCCTTTCACCTGTCCTCTCCCCAAGATCTTCTTTAGCCTCTTTTCCTATGTGAAGAACTAGACCTCCAAGAGAGAACAAGCAAACAGCACAAAACAAGATACAATACAAAGCAAAAGCCCTCACACAAAAGGAGGGCTACCCAACAGGAGGAAATGATTCTCAAAGCAAACATAACAGAGAAACACCTGCTCTCGGCCATAACATTGTCTTCCTCTGTGGCCTGGTAAGGCTGCCCCCGTCAGAAGGAGGTGATCAAAGAGCCAGCCACAGAGTTCATATCAGAGACAGCCACTTGGAGACTGAGCTGCCATGGGCTACATCTGTGCAGGGGTTCTAGGTTATCTCCATGCATGGTCCTTGGTTGGAGTATTAGTCTCAGAAAAGACCCCTGGGCCAAGATTTCTTTGTTCTTTTGTTCTCCTTGTGGAGCTCCTTTCCCCTCCATGTCTTTCTATCTCCCTATTCTTTCATAAGATTCCCTGCACTCTGCCTAAAGCGCCAGTTCTGAGGAGATATGATAGGCCAGGGTCAATGGAAGGGGAGGAGGACCTCTCCTATCAGTGGACAGGGGAAGAGGTGTGGGAAGAAGAGAGGGAGTGAGGGTGGGATTAGGAGTGGATGAGGGAGGGGTCTACCACTGGCATACAAAGTGAATAAATTGTAACAAATAAAAAAGAAAAATTAGTAGGTACAGCATATAAGCAGAGGACTTGCTGCAGACCTCCGCATGGTGCCTCTGTCTCTGTGAGCCCTTATGCACCCTACTTTGTTGATTCAGTGGGTTATGTTCTCCTGAGGTCCTCCGTTCTTCTGGCTCCTACAATCTTTCCTTCTTCTTTTCAGTGGGATTCCCCAGTCACTGAAAGAAGAGACCTGATGGAGACCTCCACTTTAGATTTTCCCTTTGCATATTGTCTGGCTGTGAGTCTCTGCCTCTGCTTCCATCTCTTGCTGGAGTAAGCCTCTCTGAGGACAACTGGACAAAAGGTACTGATCTATGAGTACAGCAGTATATAGCATAGGCTCCTTCCTCTATCTTGAGACTCAAATTAAACTAGGTTTGGACACCAACCTAGGCACAAAACCTTCAATCTACAATTTGCCCTTCTTCTGAGATGTACTGTGGCAATGGTGGTGCAAAACTTGTTGGAGTGTCCAGCTAATGAAGTTTTTTGTTGTTGTTGTTTTGTTTTGTTTTATAATTTCAACTTGAACCTGCCAGTAATGTGTGAGATTAGAATAATTTATTATTTGTTTTTGAGATAAATAAAAAATATATTTTTTTCAAAGTGTTGTGCTATAAAATGTTTGCTATTAGCCCTAAGATTACCATGGAGATATTGTTTAACCCACTATCACAAATAATAAAACACAGAAATCTGTTAGATTTATAATTTCCTTATTTGCTTTGGGCCTGGCAGATGTTTTTCTCATACTGTCTCAATAACCTCACCATACAGTCTCCCAGCTGCCATCCAATGCTGTCCACCTTAATCCTCCTCATAATCCCTCATAATCCCAAGTATTTGCTTATGTTCTTCATCTGGGCCTTTTTATGTCATTGTTGGAGTCCTGCCTCCAGGGCCAGGTGATTTCTTCTCCAAGCTAACCCATTGTAGCATCCTCCTTCTTACTCTCCTCCTGCCATTCTGTTTCCCATGATTCTTCTCAAAAGGCTGGGAACCCCAGCCAGGTCTACCCCATTCTGCCCTGCCATTAACGAACCAATCAAGTATAATGTTTTAGGGGTTTACACAAACGAGGATGAGTGTATCTGGCAGGCAGTAACCAGACCTTGAGAACCAGTAATTAGCATCAGACCAACCTTTAACAATTGGTTTTCATCAACTTTGTCTTGATAGTTGGGGTACTAGTAATTGAACATGTGTTTTCATTTACTTATTTGTTTTTTATTTCTTGTTTCTCTCTCTCTCTCTCTCTCTCTCTCTCTCTCTCTCTCTCTCTGTGTGTGTGTGTGTGTGTGTGTTCTATATATGTCTGTGTGTATAGTCTGTATGCCATGGCTCTTCTGTGGAAGTTAGGGAACAACTGTCTGTCAGAAGTCAGTTTTTTCCTTTCACCGTTTGTTCTAAGGACTCAACTCGGGTTTGCAAGGCAAGCATGTTTACCTGGTGAACCATCTCAGAAGCACTCTTATGAAGACTAAATGATTTCCTCTTTACAGAGATTTATTACAGTAACTAGCACATGTAGACACTACCTATTGCTACATATATAGTGTTCTTATTGTCACTTTCAGGTTTTGTATATATGTATAGTCTTAGGTTTTTAACATTTGGATTTATTATTGCTGTTACAGGATAAATGATTTGGCATTATTTTTCTCACTTGATAACTTTACAACTCTACACTCTCCTACAACAAAAACTTCACTTATTATACTTTTTGACCTAAATATTAACCTGCCCAAATTTCAGTTTTCAAAGGAAGTATTTAATATTTAAAAGATAACAATATTACTTTAATTTGGTTCCTGGACTGAAACTCTTGGGGTATGAATAGTCACTGATACACTTTCCTTCATTATTTTAATTTTATAGTATTTTTAACAATCATGATTCATTAGTAATGATTAAGTGGAAAGGCCTTGAATTATCTGACAGGCTGACCTTTCACTGTGCAGTTTGCCTTTCTATTGCCCTAAAGCTAAACCAAACCTTTTATTTGACTTAATTCAATATTGTGTCAAAATATGTCAGTCCCTGAACTTCTTGCTAGAAGTTCTTGTTACTTACTGGCTTCATAATTTTTTTTGTTTAAAAAAAATGAACATACAATGAGAAGAGGAGAGCTACTGGAAATGACAGGGTGCTCAGCCGGCAGCACATAAATAAATAAGGCACAGTGGGATGGATACAACAGTTATTTCTACTCCTATAAAAGGTAGAAACAAAAGAATCTACAATTAAAAGTAATTCACAGATGCACAGTGAGTTTGAGGCTAACCTGAAGTGCATTGATACAACTGTCTCAAACATAAAAGGAAGCAGTGTGATATCCTAAGTCAATATTGTATATGCTTATTGTATAAAGCTGTCACTGTTCTGCATATTTGTACACAAATGAATATAAACATACACACATTCTTCACATAAACTACAATGTTATAGAATGTAACTTGCTTGTTAGACAGCTCGACTTTTCTGAGGTTCTAAGTCAGCCGTTAGATAAATTCTGATAGGGATGCTGGCTGAATCTACTGGTCCCTTTTGGGCGTTCACATTCCTACCCTATAGTTCTTTTGAATTTTGACTTTTTCATTCACTCAATTGACTTATTTCCAGATTAACTTTTCTGGAAGAAGACAATGTAAGTAAACATTTGAAAAAATGAAGTAGAATTGTACTCAATATAGAACTTTACATGGAAAAAGTTTAAGATTATAAGTGAAGTCAGAACATTCAGAAATTTGTATGTGTGTTTAAACTTTCAATATTGTCATACTGTAGTTTCCAAAAACTTAAACACAAAACAAAACTGTAGTAAACTCCATTTAGCAAAAAAATATTTAATTACTCAGTTATAAAAATATAGAGCTGAAATTAAAAACAAGAAAATCATGAAATCTGAGGGCAAATTATTGGAATTAGAAAAGATCATACTGAATGAGGTAACCCAGAAGCAGAAAGACACAAGTGGTATATACTCACTTATCAGTGGATATTAGCCATATAATATACTATAAACATGCTAAAATCTATAGTGTTAAATAGGCCAAACAACAAGGAGGACCCTTGGAAAGAGGCTGAATCCACATTCAGAAAGGCAAACAGGATAGACATCTTAAGTAGGAGAAGACAAGGAACAGGACAGGAGTCTTCCACAGGGGACCTCTGATACCACCAGGGTATTGAAGTAGATACTAAGACAAACTAAGGCAAATTTTAGGCAGAGTGCTGGACACTTTATGGAAGAAGAGGGAGATAGACCAGGAAGGATCAGGAGCTCCACAATGAGACCAACAGAGTCAAAAATCCTAGGCTCATGGGGACCTACAGAGACCAATACTCCAACCAAGGACCATGGATGGAGAGGAC
This sequence comes from Psammomys obesus, assembly GCF_907164565.1. NCBI lineage: Eukaryota > Metazoa > Chordata > Mammalia > Rodentia > Muridae > Psammomys > Psammomys obesus. Next base: position 27,335,523 of record NW_026596069.1, read on the forward strand.
CTAAACACCCTGCTCAGAGGAAGCCCATATGCTGCTCAGTTTCCAAATGGGTTTTCTAGTAAGTGGACCAGGGGCTATCTCTAACATGATCCAGTGGCTGGCACTTTGATCAATTCCCCCTTGGGGAGTGCATCCTTCCCAGGTCACAGAGGAAGACAATGCTGCCAGCCTTGATGAAACCTGATAGGCTAGGGTCAGAAAGAAGGAGAGGAGGCCTTCCCCTATTAGGGGATCAGGAAAAGGGTGGAGGGGGAGAAGAGAGAGGGTGGGTAGGAATAGGAGGAGATGAGGGAGGGGGCTACAGTGGGGATACAAAGTGAATAAATTGCAAGAAAGAAAGAAAGGAAGAAAGGAAGGAAGGAAGGAAGGATGGAAGGAAGAAAGAAAGAAAAAGAAAGAAAGAAAGAAAGAAAGAAAGAAAGAAAGAAAGAAAGAAAAAAAGAAAGAAATTAATTTAAAAAAAAAAGGCAGGATCAAGGCTGGGGAGAATCCAAAAAAAATAATGTTTAGATTGAGGAACTTGTTGATCATCCTATTCATCATGTCATTCTTGCCTTTACTAGTTTCTGCCTCAGAAACCCAGTAATTATTCTTGAAAAGATGTTGAAATTTCAAAAAATAAAAATAAAGATTTGAAGTTTGATCTCTTTTTAAAGTCTCATTTCATTTTTGTGCAAGAGATTCTAATGTTTTACTCTGTGCAGAATTAATAGATGTTTATATTTATGGCATATCTGAAGTAATTATTGTGTTCATTCATTAGTGTGGTATTACTTCTCTGTTCTCAGTCCTTTATAAAACAAATAATGTTTCAGTTTCAAAAAGGAATGGGTTTTCAGACTATATTAATCCAAGTAAAATGCATAGTTTCACCTTATAAACAGTAATAGTTCATTATAAAATTATAACTTTAGGTTTTTCTCTAAGTTTTATACAGATCACAATTTATGAATAACATATCCATCAAGAACCATACTGGGTAGCATATTCAAAGTTTTAACATTAAAATGTGTTTTCTAGGTTGTATTTCTTTTGATAAAGTGAATATGAGAGTTATTATCCTTAAACATATTGGCTTATTTATGATTATTCATAATGATTGCAAAAGAGAACTTAAATCACTTTCTGTTTCTGTAGCTTAGGAACAAAATTAAAGAGTAAGGATGAGGGTATAGTGTGAAACTATTAACATTTTTATCTTGTTGGAATAAAAATGAAATGGTTTACATAATCAGTGAATACATTGCTAGAAAGAGGATAGCTGGCATCTTTCATGTGTTAGAAGATGTAGCAAAAGAAACAGAAGTGGTTCTCACAAAAAAAGGCTCCAATTCTGTATTCATACTGTTACTTAAAATACAGTTCTCAGAATAGGGCCAGGCATCTCTTAGAATATATATTTTTATTATTTCAGATAAATCTTTATCATTGTTGAGTGAGCTTAGTCTAGAATAAACTTTAGTGAGGCATAATCATACCAAAATTGGAATTTAAATATAATGTGTTTAAGTGAAAATATTTTGTGAAGCATTTACACAGACTTGAGACAAAGAAACTCATATCTAAAGTCTCCTAGGTCTTATGGCAGGTTATTCAAAGGGCAATGAAGCATCAAGCAAAGTATGCCTAGTAAGCAAACATGAATCAGGGGGAAGCAGCTCCCATGTGTGCCTCTGGATACAGCCTTAGTGTTTGTGGATGATTTTCATGGACATTGAGCTTCAGTTTCAAAATTGCCCAAGGATTAGCATGAGGTAACGATGTTAAGATCTCAGAGGTTTGAAAGAAAAATGGTAAATAGAGAAGATCAAAGACACTTAAATATTTTTGAAATAGAGAAATAAAATACATTATTAATGTTTAATATGCTAGCATTTTAACAAATTTACTTCAGGCAACATATTTTCCCCTAAAAGATACTAGGAAGACCATCAGAAGTAGGGAAGTAATGCTAAATAATCTTTGATGCATTTAGATGAATAAGAGCAGCTGTGAAGACAAGGCTACTTAGAAGTTACGTTGCAGATGACACTGAAATTGGCAGATGTTAGGTCTGAACTTTACTCTCCTTCCATCTTTCTTTCACCCGTACATGAACACACAGCCTACCCTGCTTTCTCCTGTCCTCTCCTGCAATTACTATATGGGCAGCACATATTTTAATCTTTCTTGTTGGTTGAGGAAGGTAGTAGTGTATCTGATTTTAAAATATTTATTTAATTAAAGACCTCCCCAAAGTGTTTGTATTCAAGTGAATACACACACACACACTTGGAATACTGACGATATTTGTGACTGACTCATGCAAAAAAGAATGCTTAATTTTAATATCTCCTATTATATAGAAATTGCTTTATCTTCTATCTTCATTTCAATATTTTCTAATTTGTGTGTATGTGTGTGGGTGGATACATACACAATGCAGAAGGATGGAGGGTGAGAATACTGGAAGAGAAAGCTGAATCTGGGGCATCTCTGGGATGAACTAGTGGAAACTCCCAGGAATCTACGAGAGTGACCCTCGGTAAGGCTATTAGCAATGGTAGATATGTGTCCTGAACCGGCTCTCTGATGAACCAGGCAAGACTTCTAGGAGAGGGACTGGGACACTAAACCAGCCACAAAATCTTCAGCCTACAATTTGTCCTGCCTACATGATGTGCAGGGGAAAAGTTAGAGCAGAAACTGAGGCAATGGCCAAAAAGTGACTTGTTCAGCTTGAGACCCATGCCATGGGAGACAGCCCACCCTGACACCTCTAACGATATTCTGCTATACTTACATGCCTAACATAATCATCATCAGAGAGGCTTTACCCAGAAACTAAAGGAAACAGACGAGAGATGCACAGCCACACATAAGGAGTATAGAGATTCCTGCGGGGAGGGGGAGGAAGGATTGTAGAAGCTAGAAGAGTCAAGGACACCACAGAATAAACCAGCCTGGACTCACAGAGGCTTACAGATACTGAACCACCAACCAGGGAGCCTACATGGGATTGACCTAGGCCCTCTGCACATATTACATTTAGGTAGCTTGGGCTTCAAGTGGAACTCCTAACAGTGGGAGCAGGCACTGTCTTTGACTCTGTTTGGGATTCTATACCTTTTTTGGACTTCCTCTTCAAGCCTCAGCAGGAGAGGATGTCCTAGTTTTACTGCAACTTGATATGCTAGGGCTTATTGATATCAACGGAAGGCTATTTCCTGAAGAGAAACAGGAGGAGTAGATTGGGTTGTGTGTGGAGTGGGCAGAGGAGCAGAGAACCAGTTAAAGTTTGAAGTTGAAAGTATTGTATGGGTAGTTTTACAAGGCAAAGTCATGACTTATTTTTGAGATTCCTAGAAAATTCCTGAGACATAAAGGTCCACACATAAAGGTCATGTTGGTGTAGACATAGTCTTAGCATTCTCCCTGTATAAAAAAAATATCTCTGTCTTAGTAAAATCAGAGCAAGTCCTGTTAGCGGTGCTAGGATTTTTTTTTTTGTCTTGTTTTTATTTATTTTCTTTTTCCAAGACAGAATTTCTCTATGTAACAGCCCTGGCTGTCTTGGAACTCAGTCTGTGGACTAGACTAGCCTCAAACTAACAAAGATCTGCCTGCCTCTGTCTCCCAAATGCTGTGATTAAAGGCATGCACTACCACCATTTGGCAACAAAAATAATCAAGACAAATTTAAAAAGTCTAGATATGAACTGGATCATAGCAGAAGGAGCTGAAATGATAGTGCACAATTTGGGTAATGGTCTCTTTCGATCAGTTATGTAACGCCAAAAGCAGCTTTCTTGACTCCGATAGGGATTTCAACAGCAGATTCGGTGAATACTGACAATGCTCATGCTTTCCAGTTAACAACATCCAAAGATCTCTTTAAACTCTCCACAATAGAGTATTTTAATGTCATCATTGACATTTATAACTAGAATAACATTATTTTTATAATTGCATAATAAAAGGAGAAAAATTTGACAATGTAAAGTTTTACTTCAGTTTTCAGTTTATTACCCGACATCATTTTTCTTCCTTGCATGGTTGAGTTGTTGTTTATAAGCTTTATTAAATAAATAGTATGTTGATTTAAGGAAGAAATAGAATTTTTATCCTTTGTTTCAAAATCAGGGAAGTTGATTTTGAATCGTTTACGTTTGATTGATGGGCAGTTATCATCAGTTCTATTTGGTCTCTTTCATATGAAGGGCATACAGTTTTGTTTTTACACTTTACTTCTTTGTTATCTTATTTTCATTTGTGACTTAGCAGAGACTGATGTATTAATGTTTGCAGCATCACATTATCGCTCTTAACTTATCAGCATTGGCCAGGGATCCATTTTATTTTCCATCATGATAAGAAATGCATTACTTGATAAGAAAATATATCCCAGCCAAGCAATTTGAAGTATTGTGTTTTCTCATTGGTATTCTCTGTAGCAGTTGCTTCCAAGGGAAGAAAATTTGTCTTCTGTTGGCACACTGTTATTCTGCTCATTACCCTGCTCTCATTATGTCTTCATCTTTATAGGGCATGGCTTCTGTGCACAGTATGTCTTGCTACTCTAAGCAATGAGAGGCTGCCTCTGACATGACAAGGGAGGGTGTCTCACTAGGTATACAAGAAATTTTATACTAAACTGAATGTGATGATTTAATATGAATAACTACCTGCGCTCACATATGTAGAAAGCATTTCTAAATAATAAATATTGACATAACAAGTCAATATTTATCATGGGTTTCTTGAGCACAAACCAGTACAAAATGATCTAGGGAATGTACAAGGGTATTGAAAAACTTGAAGGCTAACCTTAAGTGATGGATTCTATATCTTAGTCATGGCGCAAGGTGTAGAGTTTTTGACTAAGTGGTAGAGCATGTAATATAAGTATTTTCTAAAAATCACCTTAACTACTAACTCACTTAAAGAAAAAACATATTAAGAAAATCTTCTAAAATAAAATAACTGCACAAATATCTCTTCATCAAACAATAGCAGTAGCTCATTTGTAAGCAAATTCACTTTTCTCACCAACATTTAATGTTTGCCTTTTCTTCATTTATGTATTATGATTCACTTTCAAATCTCAAAAAAAAATAATTTTAGTGAATCAACTGAAACACATGAGCTCTGTTTCTTCTAGTCTTTGTTCAACAATATTTTATTCATAATATTCAGAAATTGAGAACAGTGTAGACTTCCTTCAAATGATTGATGAATAAATAAAATGTAGTAATATACATATTAGTCAGCTCTAAGAAAAAATAAATTTGAAGGTGAATGAATGGAGCAAGAAGAAACCATCCTAAGTGATTTAACTCTGACCCTGAAATACAAATATTACATGCATTAAATTTGTAGGTTGCTTTTGGGAAGATGCACATTTTACTATGCTAATCCCATCTACCCATGAACATGAGAAATCTTCCCATCTTCTGATATATTCTTCAGTTTCTTTCTTCAAAGATGAGTTTTTATCATACAGTTATTTCACATGTTTGATTAGAGTTACACCAAGATATTTTACATTATTTGAGGCTATTTTGATAGATGTTGTATCCCTGATTTATTTCTCAGTCCATTTATCATTTATGCATAGAAGGACTCAATGGCAAAAAACACAGAAATGTTTAACATCCTTAGTAATAAGAAGAATTATCATCAAAACTACTCTGAGATTTCATCTTATAGTTGTCAGAATGGATAAAATCAATAACATAGATGACAGCTTATGCTAGTAAGGATATGGAGCAAGAGGCACATGTCTCCATTTCTGGTTGGAAGTTCAAACTTGTCCAGCCACTATGGAAATCAATATGGCAGTTCTGTAGAAAGATGGAAATCAATCTACTTCAAGACCCAGATATACCACTCCTCAGAAAATACTCAAAAGATTCTCTATCCTACCACAGGGATGCTTCTTCAACCGTGTTTATTGTGACTTTATCCATAATTTCGAGAAATTTGCAACAACTTAGATGTTCCTAAACTAAGAATGGATAAAGAAAATATAGTAACTTCACACGATGAAGTTACTCAGCTCTTTAAAAAAATGGCATCATGAAAACTGCAGACAAAATGGATAGACTAGAAAATATCATCCTGAGTGAGGTAACCCAAAAAGCTAAATACAGTATGAATACACATATAAGTGGATATTAGTTCTTAACTAAATGATAGCTAAGCTACAATATATAGCGTCAGAGAGGGAAAGGGCCTAGAGTGGACACAGGTACTTCTTTGATAGGAGGAAATGTAATTTTTTTATGGACAGGCTGGTTGGGGGAAGTATAATGGAAGAATAAGATGTAGTGCAAGATTGGGTGGAGGGAGAGAGTGTGGGGGAGGTAGCTGGAATTGGGGGACTTTTGAGGGGTGGTGTGTAAACTTCTGGAATCTAGAGGGTGATCCTACTGAAACTCTTCGTAATGGAGATATGGAGTCTCAACTAGCCAGAGAAGGTTACCAGTGGCAGGACTAGGTTACTTTCAGTTGAATTATTAACCAAAGAAGTCCCACCCATGGAAATCCCCAAACAACCCAGGCTGTTGCCAAGACAAAAGATTGTTCTCTCCAAACTGACAGCAGGAACCCAGTATGGAAGACAATACCACGTATCTCATTGAGCATGGGAAAGATGAGCTGGTGCCTATATAGAATCATCACTACTATATTTCAGTCTCTTGGGTGCAGGGACACCAACCCAGCCACAAAATCTTTGACCTACAATCTGCCCTGCCTACAAAATATGTAGTACAATGGTGATACAACAAAATATGGTAGTACAACAAAATTTGTAGGAGGAGTAAATGTCTGATTTGACCCAAGGCTTCTCCACAAGAAAGAACTCTTTTTTAAAATTTTATTTATTTGTTAATTTTTTGTTTTTTTATTTATTTTTATTAATTACAGTTTATTCACTTTGCATCCCAATGGTAGCCCCCTCCCTTGTCTCCTCCCAATCCTCCCTCTTCTCCACCCATGCCCCTCTCCTAGGCCATTGATGATAGGGGAGGTCCTCCTTCCCTTCCATCTGACCCTAGCCTATCATGTCTCATCGGGAGTGGCTACAGCGTTATTTTTTTTTCTTTCACAATTTATTCATTATATATCCCGATTGAAGCCCTCTCAACTCTTCCCAGTCCCAATATCCCACCCTCTTCCCCCCATCCCATTTCTCTAGTCATTTGAAAGGGGGAGTTCTCCTCCTCTGCCATCTGCCCACAGCTTTTGAAGTCTCATTAGTATGCCTGGATCCTCTTCCTCTGTGGCCTGGCAAGACCACATTGCCAGGTGCAAGTACAATTTACACAATGGAGAACTACTCAGCTATTAAGAACAAGGAAATCATGAAATTTGCAGGCAAATGGATGTAACTAGAAAAAGATCATCCTGAGTGAGGTAACCCAGAAATAGAAAGACAGCCATAATATACACTCACTGATAAGCGGATATTAGCCATATAATATAGGACAGCCATCTACAGACCTAAAGAAGCTAAACACTAAGGAGGACCCTAGGAGGATGCTTAAATCTCATTCAGAATAGCAAATAGGATAGACACCAGAATCCTTGGAAGAGAGGAAACAGGATGGGAGCCAACTATAGAAGATCATCTGAAATGCTCTACCCAACAGGTGATGGAAGCAGATGCTAAGACTAACAGCCAAAGTTTGGGCAGAAAGCAAGGTGCCTTATGGAAGAAAAGGGAGAGGACAGGAGGACATGGGGGAAGGAAGCCTCACAGGGAGACCAACAATATGAGCCCAGGGGGTCCTGTAGAGACTGATGCAGCAACCAAGGACCATGAATACAGAGGACCTAGACCCCTGCTCACATGTACCTGATTGGCAGCTCAGTTCCCCTGTGGGTCTCTGAGTAAGGGGAGAAGGGCTGCCTCTGTCATGAAGTAGGAACTCTTACCTGACACTGCTTGTGTAACCAAGAGCCAGAGACTAGATAACACAGAGACTAGGTAACACTGAATGAAACTGATCTAAAAAAATCAATAAAATGATTCTTAATGATATAGTGCTATAGTCATAAATCAGTGACTTTTTTCTTTTCTTATTTTTTTTTTGGTTATTACAATTTATTCACTTTGTATCCCAGCTGTAGCCCCCTCCCTCAACCCCATTTAATCCCACCCTCCCTCTCTCTTTTTCTCCCATGCCCTTCCCCCAGGCCACTGATAGGGGGGTCCTCCTCATCTTTTATCTGACCCTAGCCTATCAGTTCTCATCAGGACTGGCTGCATTGTCTTCCTCTGTGGCCTGGTACAGCTGTACTCCCCTGAGGGTAAGGTGAACCAAGAGCCACCCACTGAGTTCATGTCAGAGACAGCTCCTGATTCCCTTACTAGGGATTCCACTTGGAGGCTGACCTGTGATGGGCTACATCTGAGCAAGGGGTTTAGGTTATTTTGATGCATATTCCTTGGTTGGAGTATCTGTCTCTGAAAAGACCCCTGGGCCAAGATTTTTTTTTTGTTCTGTTGCTCTCCTTGTGGAGTTCCTGTTCTCCCCCCAACACTCTAGGTCTTTCTATGTCCCCCCTCCATTCATAAGATTCCCTGCACTCTGCCCAAAGTTTGGCTATGAGTCTCAGCATCTGCTTTGATACCCTGCTGGGTACAGACTTTCAGAGGCCCTCTGTGGTAGGCTCTTGTTCTGCTCCCTGTTTTCTCCCTCTTCTGATGTCCATCCCATTTGCCTTTCTGAGTAAGGATTAATCATACTCTGAGGTTGTGTTTATCTTCGTTGCAGAGATGTGTTTCTTGGATGCAACAGAATGTTGGATCCTTCTCCCTCAACCAGTCTGTTAGTCTGTGTCTTTTTATTGGAGGTTGATTCCATTGATATTCTTAGATAATAGTGACCACAATGAAAATTAGTTTCTTTTATTGTGGAGTTGGAGATGATAGTGTGTTTCTGTGCTTGTTTTCTTTTAATTTTTTTGTTGTGAAGTTATTTATATCCTGTGTTTTCTTGAGTGTAGTTGATTTGATTAGATTGGAGTTTTCCTTCTAGTATCTTCTGTGGGGCTGGGTTGCTGTGTAGATATTTTTTAAGTTTAGTTTTGTCATGGACAATTTTTTTTCTCCATCTATGTTGATTAAAAGTTTTGCTGGGTATAGTAGTCTTGTAGAGTCCACATGACATCTGCCCAGGCCCTTCTGTTGAGAAGTCTGGTGTGATTCTGATAGGTCTACCTACATATGTTACTTGGCCTTTTTCCTTTGTTGCTTTTAATATTTTTCTTTGTTCTGTAGATTTAGTGTTTTGACTATTATGTGAAGTAAGGATTTTATTTTTGGTCTTGTCTATGTGGTGTTCTGTATGCCTCTAGTATGTTTATGGACATCTCTTTTTTTTTTAAGTTGGGAAAATTTTCTTCTATGATTTTCTTGAAAATATCTTTTGGACCTTGCATCCTGGAATCTTCTTTTTCTTCTATTCCTATTATTCTTTGATTTTTGTCTTTTCATGGTGTCCTTGATTTCTTGGATATTTTGTACATGGAACTTTTCCAATTCTATTTATTTATTTATTTATTTATTTATTTATTTATTTATTTATTTATTTATTTATTTATTTGAAGTATCAGTTTCTGCAATTGTATCTTCAGCTCCTGAGATTTTCTCCTCCATATCTTGAAGTCTGTTGGTGATGCTTACCTTTGTGGTTCCTGATCTTTTCTCTAAGTTCTTCAGATATAGTGTTTTCTTTATTGATTCTAATTCTGTTGTCATGCCTTGCACCACTTACTTCCTCTGTTTGAATGTGGATTCCTGTCTTTCCATGATGGCTTTTATTTTTTTGTTTGTTTTCTCTTTATATGCCTCTACTTGTATCTCTAAATGTGGCTCTATTTGTTTGGCTGTACTTGCCTGTATTTCTTTGAGAGCTTTGTTCGTTTCCTCTTTATGTGCCGGTAATAACTGGATAAGCATAGATTTGAGATCCTTTCCCTGTGTTTCCAATGAACTAAAATAGCCATTGATTTTTGGGGTTGCTAGTGAAGCCATAATATCATCATTTCTGTTGGATGTGTCCTTATGCCAACCTCTAGCCATTTGCTTATCCATAACCTTCACTGTTTATTCCTAGAGTCTGTACTACAGACTGGGGTCCATCTATCTCTGGTGTCTGGAGTATTCTTCAGGAAGATGAGAGAGTTCACTGGTTTGAGAGTGGATGTTGATGTTCCAGCTGTAGTTAAAGGTGGAAGTTCACAGTTGCATATGTGCAATAGCAGGACTGTGCATGGAAATGTGCCTTAGAGGACAGGGTGCTATTTCTTGTAGATGGCTGGAAGAATGGAGCTTAAGTGCTGGCACATTTCATGAATGCAGTGAGCATGTGTAGGTGTCCTGAATGCCTCAGTGGACCACATGCCTGTCATACTGTCCTCCAGACACTCAGATCTGTCTGGTTTGCACCATCTTTGCTCTAGGCATTGTTTTCTTGAACTCCACTGGGAGACCCACAGAATGTTGAGAATGCTGTCCATGGATCCCTATGTTGCCCACAGTGTGGGTGTGGGTGAGAGGGATCCAATGTCTTGCTGCTAGAGTAGAGGGACCCTGGATCTGGGGCCTGCATGCACTCACTTGAAGGTGTGCTCACTCACTGGCATGCTTGTGCAGAAAGCACAGGAATTCTCCTGGTTCTCTGGGTTCTCTACTCTCAGATTTGGGTGCACAAGGGTAAGTGAAAGTGTAGAAGATCTGTCTGTGGCATCTGCCGTTTGGCCACCATGCAAGGAGCCCTGTACTTGGAGCCCTGTGCAATCTCAGTCAAGGAGCAAGGTGCTTGGTGCAGTTGCTGCCTGTTGCAGCAGCAGAGCAGAGACTCCTATACTTGAGGACACCTCTGGAGTGTCAGTCACAAGCTGAGAGGCCTGTACAGCTGCAGCCTCTGCCATCTCAGTCACTGAGCAGGGAGACTCGTATGGCTGCTGCCTCAGCCCTCTCAGTCACCTAGCTGGGAGGCTCCTACCACAGCTGCCTCTGTTGTCTTAGTCACTGTGCAAGAAGAATCCTGCTTGGGGCAGCGGGAACAACTGAGCAGGGAGGCCTGTGCCTGCATCCAAACTATCCGAGCTCATGAGTTATCCCCTCTAGCCCAGGAAGCCTCAATATCGATATTCTGGCTTCAGTCACCCCTCCACTCACCAATTTCACAGTTTTGGATCTTCCGCCCCTCAGGGTGCATGCTTGTTGCTGCCATCTTGGAGCCCCCTTCATAAATCAGTGCCTTATCCAGTTATCATCAAAGAGGCTTCCTCTGACATCTATGGAAATAGATGCAAAGACTCACAGATAGACACTATGAAGAGTCTAAATTGGAAGTCTCCATTAAATCCTTTCCTTCCAAGCACAGGGTATTCTAGGCAAGAAGAGGCAGAAAGATTGTTAGAAATAGAGGAGTAATAGACACCAGGAGAACAAAGCCTCTGAATCAACTAATCAACAATGCTCATTGTGGCTTTAGTCATAACACCGAGGAATTGGATCAAGGTGTATTTGAATTTACTGAGACTGAAGCAGCATGTACAAGGTTTTTATGGGTCTGCACCAGGTCCTTTGCCTAGATATTATACTTTTTAGCTTAGTATTTTTATTGTATTCTGACTGTGAGAACAAGTAGGTTTCTGACTCGTGTGCATGCTATTTCTACTCTTTTCCTTCTGCTGGGTTACTGCGTCCAACTTTGATAAGACAGTTTTTCCTTCACCGTATTATATTTTATTTTGTCATGTGTGATTGTTTTTTCTTAGAAGCCTGTTCTTTTCTAATGAGAGACAGAAAGAGGGTGGGTCTGGAGGGGAGGGAAGATAGGGAGGAAGAGGAAAAGTAGAGGAGGTGTAATCAAGATGTATGAGAAAAATATCTATTTAATTTTTATAGGCTCTTGTGTATATATAACTGTTTTTCTCTGTGTTTATATGTATTTCTCATGCTTTTATGTTAGCTCTTTTTCTTCTGTTTCTTTGTTTTATTCTATATTGGTTTGGTTTTTTGTTTTCTCTTATTATCCTTAAGTGTCTGTTTTTTAAAGTGGTACAGAAAGAGCGTGGAGTCATATGAGGAGGAGTAGAAACAATCTTGGAGAAGTTGGAAGAGAATAAACTATAATCAGATTATATTGCATAAAACAATATATTTTCAATAAAAGAAAATGTAAATAAATATAATTTTCTAGAATTCACCAACTGTTGGCAATATGTATTGACAACCAAGTTTTAATCATGGCTGTGAAGAAAACACCGTGAGCATACACAAACTTCAATCTACACCCAGGATCTTCTCCTCTCACATGTGGGTTTAACATTTTCTTTTGGAATTTAATGCAGAATATATTTTTGCTTCTTATAAAAAAAGTCACATATAGGATGCAACTGAGGCCAAGATCTAGACTTTGTTTCCCAGCCTTCCAAATGCTGCAGCCCTTTACCCTACTTCCTCATGTTGTGATGAGTATAACCATAACATTATTTTTATTGCTACTATAACTGTAATTTTGCTAATGTTATGAATTTTAATATATCTGATATGCAAACCCTGTGAAAGGGTTGTTTGATGCTCGAAGGGGTTGTGACCCACATGTTGAGAACCACTGAACTAGACCAAGGTTAATGTAAGCAATCATCATGCTCTTTTATAGTTATTGAGGATTGTGAAAGTGTTGTGATGGTGTACGTTCCTAGACTGACAATGCATCATTTACCCGTGATGTACTGTCTATCTAAAAGACACATCATATTATTACCCCAGATGGATTCATATACTGGCACCTGCAATTTATTACATGGAATCTTTCTTTTCATTGTTCTCACAGGATTCTCCCAGGAAAGATACATTTTGTCAGAAAGAGAGAAGGTTCAGCAGGATTGAGTAAAAATTAGACCCACAAAATTCTACAATATAGCCAAAATAAAAATTTTCTAAAATCATTCTGAAATGATGGCATACTTTGCCCTCAACCAAAAAAAGCATCATCTTAGAGAAGGCATGAAAGCCCAGCTCAGGATTAGTATTGTAAGCTGTCATTTGCCTAGGGCCTCATGATGGTTGTTGCCTGTCTTCGGGCAGGTTTGTGTATGCATAGTGATGTTCTGGATGAGTGGGAAGTATGTCCTTTTGCATACTTCTTCTGATGCTCTTCTCAGAACAATTCTTTTCATGTAGTTATTGTTATTATGATTAACCAGTGATTGCAGGTCACTATAAAAGCATTGTTCTGAGACTTGGGATATTTTCTTCCATCACATCAGAATTTACTTAGTCTATTGAGCCTGACTGGGATATATTGTAGATTGTTATAAAGTACCTTTTCCAGCCTCTTAAAAATAGATGTTTTAAGTTATTTTTAAATAGAATCATGAAGGAGGAAGAGACCAGGCTAGATCACCACTCTTATTTATCCTAGGCCACGTCGCTGGTGCATGTTTTCACAATACAGTAGAATGCAGCTTGAAATTCTTTTGTAAGTCAGTTGTTTAGATGAGTTTTCCTGAATAGCTCTAGGTGAGGATGGGGAAATGCAGCACTAAGAAAACAGATGTTAGAAAGCATAAACTCTGCTTCAATCTAGTTGTGAGTGCCTCCTAGTCCTATCTAATAGAGGTGGCAAATCATGAGAAAATGGAAAATATAGTTATTGTATGGGGAGTTCTCTGAGATGCTTATCAATTTCAAACTAAGCGCAGGCAGGCCAGGGTACAGTACAAGGAAGCTAAATAAAACCACATATTTACCACTTCAGTGCTACTTTCTAATATGAGGGAAAAAGCCATTTCTTCTTACCCTCTGACTCTTGAGAAGTTTCTTCATTAAATTGTCAAAAGTTACATTAGCCATCACAGAAATTGAGTTTTCTACTGTGTGAGCAAAGGAGAGAATGCTGAATGAATGATCAATGAACAAGAAGGTTTTAAAGAAAACCAAGTTCAGAAACTCCATTACAAAACTGATGCAGAAAGAAAATAAAATCTAAATTTTACATCCTTTATTTAGTTTAGGATTTGAGTATGTGAAAGCATAAGAAAACATTTAAAGTCACCTCTTATATTAAAATTATATCTTGGAAAACTAAAAATTAGTCAAAGTTTCCAATATTACAAATATATATATATATATCCTCAGGTTTTATTAAATGCAGCTTATTTGGGGCACTGAGTAGATTAAATACACACACACACACACAAACACACACACACACACACACACACACACACACTGAATAAAAAAACTAGATGCTCCATGGTGCATCTGTGATCTCAGTAATAGAGACGCTGTGTCAGGTAGAGCTTTACATTTAACTGGACAGCGAGCATCATCAAATTCATAAACTACAGGTTCAGAGAGACATCCTGTCTCTAAACAACTATGAAGAAGATGCCCAACTCTACCTCTGGTTTCCAAAGACATGCGTCCAGACATGCACATACTCTAGAATTTGAGATTTCAATACAGAAGAATTTCCAAGTTTGGAATGAGCCTACAGTAGATAGAACTTTGTTTCAAACAGAAAAAAAAAAAAAAAAAAAAACAAGAAAAAAAATTAATGCAATTTTCATCAAATTGCCAACACAATTCTTTACAGACCTGGAAAGAAAAATTCTCAACTTCGTATGGAATAACAAGAAACCGAGAATTGCTAAAACAATCCTCTACAATAAAAGATCTTCTGGAGGTATCTCCATCCCTGATCTCAAGCTGTACTATAGAGCAACAGTTATAAAAACTGCATGGTACTGGCATAGAAACAGAATGGTGGATCAATGGAACCGAACAGAAGACCCAGAAAGAAACCCACACACTTACAGACACCTGATTTTTGACAAAGATGCCAAAACCATACAATGGAAAAAAGATAGCATCTTCAACAAATGGTGCTGGTCCAACTGGATGTCTACATGTAGAAAAATGAAAATAGATCCATACTTATCACCCTGCACAAAACTGAAGTCCAAGTGTATCAAAGACCTCAACATAAAACCAGACACATTAAATTGGCTAGAAAAAAAAGTGGGAAATACCCTAGAACTCATTGGTACAAGAGAAAACTTCCTGAACAGAACACCAACAGCACAGGCTCTAAGAGCAACAATCAATAAATGGGATGTCATGAAACTGAAAAGCTTCTGTAAAGCAAAGGACACCGTCATCAAAACAAAGCGACTGCCTACAGATTGGGAAAGAATCTTCACTAACCCTTTATCTGACAGAGGACTCACATCCAGTATATATAAAGAACTAAACAAGCTGAAAAGCAACAAACCAAGTAATCCACTTAAAAAATGGAGAACAGAGCTAAAGAGAGAATTCTCTGTAGAGGAATATCGAATGGCAGAGAAGCACTTAAAGAAATGCTCAACCTCATTAGCCATTAGGGAAATGCAAATCAAAACAACCCTGAGATTTCACCTTACACCCATCAGAATGGCCAAGATCAAAAATTCAAGGGACAACACATTATGGAGAGGTTGTGGAAAAAGGGGAACCTTTCTCCACTGCTGGTGGGAATGTAAACTTGTACAACCACTCTGGAAATCAATCTGGCGCTTTCTCAAACAACTAGAAATAGCGCTTCCTCAAGATCCAGCCATACCACTCCTAGGCATATATCCAAAAAAGGCTCAAGTACACAAAAAGGACATTTGCTCAACCATGTTTGTAGCAGCTTTATTTGTAAGAGCCAGAAGCTGGAAACAACTGAAGAATGGATGCAGAAACTGTGGTACATCTATACAATGGAGTATTACTCAGCAATGAAAAATAAGGAAATCATGAAATTTGCACGTAAATGGTGGGTCCTGGAAAGGATCATCCTGAGTGAGTTGTCCCAGAAGCAAAAAGACAGGCATGGTATATACTCACTCATATAAACATCCAATATAGAATAAACCCACTAAAATCTGTACATCTAAACAAACTAAGCAAAAGAGAGGACCCTAACTAAAATGTTCAATCCCCATCCTGAAAGGCAAAGAGGATGGACATCAGAAGAAAAAGAAAATAGGAAACAACCTCGGAACCTGCTACAGAGGGCCTCTGAAAGCCAGAAGAAAACAGGAAACAACCTTGAAACCTGCCACAGAGGGCCTCTGAAAGCTTCTGCAGTATAGACTGTCAAAGCAGATGCTGAGCCTGATGGCCAACTGATGGGCAGAGTGAATGGAATTTTATGTAAAAAGTGGGAAATAGTAAGAGCTGGAGGGAACGGGAACTCCACCAGCAGAGCAACAGAACAAGAAAATTTGAACACAGGGAACTTCCCAGAGACTCATACTCCAACCAAGGACTATTCGTGGAGATGACCTGGAACCCCTGCACAGATGTAGCCCATGGCAGTTCAGTGTCCAAGTGGGTTACACAGTAATGGGAAGAGAGACTGCCTCTGACATAATCTGATTGGCCTGCTCTTTGATCAACTCCCCTTGAGGGGGGAGCAGCCTTACCAGGCCACGGTAGAGGACAATGCAGCCAATTTTGATGAGAACTGATAGACTAAGATCAGAAAGGAGAGGAGAACCTCCCCTATCAGTGGACTTGGGGAGTGGCATGCATGCAGAAAGGGGAGGGAGGGTGGGATCAGGAGGGGAGGAGGGAGGGGCTTATGGGGGGATACAGAATGAATAAAGTGTAATTAAAAAAACAAAACAAAAAACCCATAAAACCAAAATGAAAAATAACTCAAAATATACCACACTAAAAATAAGCAATAAACCTATATAGACTTTTTATTTAATTTTATCTGATTTTACTGAAAATTGACATTTTTCATGAAATATGTTTAAATTATGGTTTTTACTTCCCCGAATCATCCCAGTTTCTCTTTACCTTTTTTTCCTATCAGGACTCAACCCTGTTCAGTTTATTGATCTTGGCCATTCTGACTGGCATATGATTAAAGTAGATTTAATTTGCATTTCCCTGATGAGTAAGGATGTTTAATATTTCTTTAAGTGTTTTCCAGCCATTTGAATGACCTCTTTAGAGCATTCTCTGTTTAGATCTGTACCCCAATTTTTAAAAATTATTTTTATTTTAATCAATTACAGATTATTCACTTTGTATCCTCCCTCCTTCCTCCCCTCCCAATTCCACCCTCCCTCTTCCCCACTCATGTCCCTCTCCCAGTCCACTGAAAAGAGAGGTCCTCCTCCCCTTCCCTCTGACCCTAGTCTATCAAGTCTCATCAGGAGTAGCTGCATTGTAACCCAATTTTTATTTGGTATATAGATATTTTATTGACCCCCTTTTTGAGGTCTTTATATATTTCAGGTATTAGTCCTCTATCATAATACGTAGTTGTTAAAAATATATCCCATTAAGTGGGCTGATAATTTGTCTGAATAATGTTGGTCTTGGCATGTGGAAGGTTTCCAATTTTATGAGGTTTCATTTATTAATTCTTGTTCTTTGTATCTGTGCTATCATCATTCTGTTCACAAAGACTTTTTCTGTGCCAATTAGTTTATAATCAATGCCAACTTTCTCATCTATCATATTTAGCATATCTGGTCTTATATTGATATTTTTGATACATTTGGAGTTGAGTTTTGTACAATGATATAAATACAGATCTATTTGGATTCTTATGTACATAAGCATCCAGTTTAATTAGCAGCATTTGTTAAAGAAGCTGTCCTTTTTCAGTGTATATTCCTGAATTCTTTTGTGTTTGGATTATTCTGTAGATATCTGTTAGGTTCATTTGACTCATAACATCTGTTAGCCTCAGTATTTCTGTTTAGTTTTTGTCTGGATGAACTATCCATTGGTGAAAGTGAGCTGTTGAAGTCTCCTACTCTTAATGTGTGGAATTTGATGTGTGATTTATGCTTTAGTAACGTTTCTTTTACAAATGTGAGTTTTCTTGTGTTCATAATTGAGATTTTTTTTCACATCCATTTTGTTATCCTGTGTATTTTTATTGGGGAATTGAGTCCACTGACTTTGAGAGCTATTAATAACCAATGATTATTAATTCTTGTTATTTTGATATTGTTGTTGCTGGTAGTGTGTGTGTGTGTGTGTGTGTGTGTGTGTGTGTGTGTGTGCGTGCGCGCGCATCTTTTGGCTTTGCTGTTGTGAAATTATTTATTTTCTGTTTTCTTGGGGGAAGTTTACCTCCTTGGGTTGAAGTATTCCTTCTAAGTCTTCTTTAGGGCTGGATTTGTGGATAGATATTGATTAAATTTGGTTTGTCATGGAATATCTTTTTTTCTCCATCTATGGTGGTTGAATGTTTTGCTGAGTGTAATAGTCTGAGCTGATGTCTGTGGTTTCTTGGAGTCTGCAAGACATCTTTCCAGGCCTTTCTGGCTTTTACAGTCTCTGCTGAAACTCTAAATTTTAATAGGACTGTCTTTATATGTTACTTGGCTTTTTTCCCTTACAAATTTTAATATTCTTTCTTTGTTCTGTATTAGTGTTTTGATTATTTTGTGGCAGGGGTATTCTATTTTCTGGTTGCATCTCTTTGGTGTTCTGTTAGCTTCTTGTTTGTTTATAGGAATTTCTTTCTTTAGTTTAGGAAAGTTTTCTTTTTTGTTTTTGCTGAAAATGTCTTTTGGACCTCTGAGATGGAATCTTCTCATTCTTCTATTCTTATTATTCTTAGGTTTCATCTTTGCATGATGTTCCAGATATCCTGGATGTTTTGTGTTAGGAACATTTTGATTTAACATTTTCTTTGACTGATGTATCAATTTCTTATATGGTATCTTCTAGGCCTGAGATTCCCTCTTCATTCTCTTATATTCTGTTTGTGATACTTGCATCTGTAGTTCCTGATCACTTGCCTGGACGGTTCTTCTCCAGGATTCCATTCAGGTTGTGTTTTCCTTATTGTTTGTATTTCCATTTTCAGGTTTTGAACAGTTTTATCCATTTCCTTGACTTTTATTTTTTTGAGGGGGGAGGTCTGGATTTCTTTGAGGATTTATTTATTTACTTTTTAAGAGCCTCTATCATCTTCATAAGATTAAATTTAAAGTCATTTCTTTTCTTAAGCTTCAGCTATGTTTGAATATGCATGGTTTATTGCAGAAAGATAGCTGTGCTCTGGTGATGCCATATTGCCTTGGTTCTTTATGATTGTGTTCTTTTGCTAGCCTCTAGTCATCAACGTTTGGGGTTAAAATAGGCTTAGGTACTGATTTCTAAATTCATCTTTAGATGGGATTGTTGGATTTTTTTTTTCCCTTGGTTTCTGTTTTTCTCTAGTCTTCTGGCTTGAGTGGCTTGGGGTTCTGACAAGCAACAAATCATGCGGTCCAGTAAGGTGTCTCTGTTGTTTTATTTTTGTATGTGTGGCTTGTGTGACATTTTGGGTTTTGAGTGTCAATGTTGCCTTTGTGTATCCAAGCATCTCTCTGATTTCTAGAGTTCTGGGTACCTAGTTGGTCTCTGAGATTCCTAGTTCAGCATGGCCTCCAATAAAGCAGAAGTCTTCTTCTCCTGAAATTGTGGACTAGAATATGGGGCCTAGGCGAGGGTGTTGTTTTGGAGGACGTTGGTTGGGCTTAATGAGTGTTCTGGGGTGGTGGGTTGATTTTACCTGGGATCCCTGATTTTACCTGTGGCCTCCAGGAAAGCATAAGTCTTCTGCCAAAGTTGTGAGCCTGATTATGGAGACCAAGGGAGGGGATACATTTTGGGGTTGTTGGGTGTGCTTTACAGAAAAGAAAATAATTTTTAATGTAGTCTGTAAATAAAGCTAGTTTAATTCTATTTTGGAGTTACAAATTTTAATTTTTAATAAAATGTGATAAATATGTACTTATATAAATATATTTTAAATCTGTTATTAATGCCATTTTTTCATAAAGTCAATTTATATATTTTGTTATCAAATATTAAACAGTTTTACAATTTCCAAATAAATTAAATATAATATTAACATTATTTTAAATATTCCTGTATTCATTTAAAAATAATTTTAAGTAAAATTAAATTATATCACTCTCTCACTGCTTTTCTCCCTCTAACTCCTCCAAGGTACTTTTTAATCACCCCATTCTCAAGTTGATATCCTGTTTTGTTTTGATTATTATTGCTTCACATACACATGCATGCATGCATATATATATATATATATATATATATATATATATATATATATATGCACAGACATGTAAATACAATGTGCAGAGTCTGTTTTGTTGTTTGTGTGTAAATGGTCTCAGGACTGACAACTCTGCATTGGACAACTAATAATGAGTCTCATTTCTGTAAGAGACTAATTCTTCTTTCAGAAGTCCTTAGTATTCTATTGTTCTGTTAGTGCTGGAACCTTTGAAAATTCCCCCTTTATGTCAATATACCCCTTGATATTGCTCTTGTTCTGTTATGTAAAAATTTTTAAGACTGTTTCACCACAGACTTCATGCTATTTTGTCTCATAATCTTTCTGGCCCTTCTTCTGTGATGTACTGTGAGCCATAGATGCAGAAGTGGTGCAGTACATGTACGCAGACAGTCCTGACGAGACCTGATAGGCTAGAAGGTCTCTTCGGAAGGGGAGGAGGACCTCCCCTATTAGTGAACTAGGAGAGGGGCATGGGAGGAGAAGAGGGAGGGAGGGTGGGGTTGGGAGGGAATTGGGGAGGGAGCTACAGCTGGGATACAAAGTGAATAAACTGTAATTAATATAAAAAATAAAAATATAATAAAAAATTCTAGGCATGAGAAGTACTTATTTTAAAATAGGCATGAGAAGCCTTATTTTGAATGACTGATCAGGATAGTCCAAGTAACTCCCATATATATATATATATATATATATATATATATATATATATATATATA